>NW_027507788.1:194067534-194186038 GCF_037356315.1 Lithobates pipiens | reverse complement strand
TCTCTCTCTCTCTCCATGCTCTCTCCTCTCTCTCTCATCTCTCTCTCTCTCCCCCATCCTCTCTCTCTCCCCCCATCCTCTACTCTCTCTCCCCATCCCCTCTCTCTCTTCTCTCCATACCTCTCTCCTCTCCCTCTCTCTCCCTCTCCCCCCCTTTCCCCCTCTCTCTCCCCCTCTCTCTCCCCCTCTATATATATATATATATATATATATATATATATATATATATATATATATATATATATATAGAGAGAGAGAGAGAGAGAGAGAGAGAGAGAGAGAGAGAGAGAGAGAGACTGTCACTTTAAGAATTTATAATATGCTTGATTTGTTTTTTTCCTTCTTAGATGCCTTTTTTTCCCGAGAAACAAACCTAAGGAACGCCTGTGACGACCCAGACTACTGATAAGGACTCAAAAGCCACTCAAAATAGTCTATGCCCTTGTACACGCGGTCAGACATTCCGACCACAAAATGCGTCTGATTTTTTTGCGACGGATTTTGGCCGAAACTTGTGTTGCATACACACGGTCGGACAAAGTTGTCGGAAAATCCGATCGTTCAGAACGAGGTGACGTAAATCACTTACGACTGGACTTTTTTGTTGCCAGTCACGTGATTTTACCACCTACTTAACCGTTCCCTTGCTTTTAAGACAATATGAATGCTGATTGGATTAAACTATACGGGCACACCTAAAACACACCTAGACATTATGCAAATGCATGCGTATAAAATTGTAAAGCCTGTAGCTGCAATCTCAGAAACACTTTCACTTTACTGCTTCATTGAGAACTGTGTATTGTGTTTCTCCACTGCAGTGTATAGAATAAAAGCACCTAAAGCGGTTGTATAGTCAAATTGTTGACTTTAACCTAAAGGTAAGCCTATAATAAGGGTTAACTGTAGGTAAAAAATATAACCTAAACCTGTACGGTTTAGGATATTCCCCTCGCAATGAGCCGCTGACTTCAGCGGCGCATGCAAACCGGGGATTCTCAGCTGAAAGTCCGGCAGATGCCAGACCTTGGCGGGAAGAAAAACTCCAGCACATACTCCCGCAGGAGTGACAACATCGTGGCTCCGGCCACTCACAGCGCCGGAGCCACGATACCAGGAAGACACACTGAGGGAACATGTCAGCTCCCTCAGCGTGGACCGAATGAGATGCCGGTGCCTCGTTCTAAGGTAAGCATTTCATAATGAGCTAGTATGTGGTGCATACTAGCTCATTATGCCTTTTCCCTTGCAGGTGTAAAAAAAGTCAGTGGGTTTACTCCCGCGTTAAGATTTGGACTCACTGTCTCATCAGAAAATGTCTTGTTTGGAGACTCCCTAACCTGATTTAACAGATTACCGTCACTTGAAAGTAAGATGCCAGACAGACGAAGCTTCGGAAATTTCCGAAGCTGAACGGCGCCTGCGCCGTGAGTGGAGGTGATAGCCCCACCATCCAAGCGGACATAGGGTTGTGAATATTAGAGGGCCCCTCGTGGGCGAGCTTCGCTCGCCACGCTTCGGGCTCGGCCTCGCTGCGCTCGGCTATTTTTTATTCCTACTCTATGTCCACTTGGATAGTGGGGCTAGAACCTGGACTCACGGCGCAGGCGCCGTTCATCCTCGGCAATTTTCGGAATCTGTGTTGCTGTGTACTGTGCATGCGCAGTACACAGCGGACACTATCCGATGGAGAACGTTATTAGACAAGACACCGGCCGGAATGAAATCTCCCGCGCGCATGCGCGGGAGTGATGATATCGCGGCTCCGGCCACTCACAGCGCCGGAGCCGCGATACCCGGAAGAAACACCGAGGGAGCATGTCAGCTCCCTCGGCGTGGATCGGGCCAGATGTCGGGGCCTCGTTCTAAGGTAAGTATTTCATAATGAGCTAGTATGCGGTGCATACTAGCTCATTATGCCTTTTGCTTTGCAGGTGTTAAAAAAAAAAATATAGCGGGTTTAGTACCGCTTTAATGAAGAAAAAGCTAACCTGGATCATGCTACACAAAAAAATTGTTAGCGTTCTATGGAACAAACAACCCCAGTTCGAAAAGGTATGGACCCCCTTGGCTTTCTTACCTACAGGTACAGAACACTTAGGATTGACATTGGATCAGTGGAATGGTAGATTCCTAGATAGGTATGGTCTCACTCCTCTGCTCTCTTCTCTGGTTTTCTTTCTTTTTCTTTAATTGGTTTTACTACTTCTCTAGTCTGGTGCAATTTGGGTCCTCTAGTCAGACCCTTCATCTCAATTCATTTGATTTTCCTAATTATTTGATGTTCTCAGGGTAAGATATACAAGTCTATTGTTAGGCACCATAGTGCTTACTATATTTGCTATTGTTATATTATTATGGTTGTCTGCCCTGGTGGCAGGGCGAGGGGGTGTAGTCCTGCCTGACCCCTCCGCCGGGCCTACATTGTTAGACTGAAGGCCCATCAATTGTTTGGCCTCTTCTTGGAATAAAGGCAAATATGTATAATACATGACCCCACACAGTTGACCACATTGGTGCAGTTCCATGTACCTATTGACGGACTTTCCATGGGATCCTGGCTGAACCGCTCATCCTTTAACCCCTTAAGGCCCGGAAGGATTTACCCCCTTAACGACCAGGCCATTTTTTGTGATACGGCACTATGTTACTTAAACAATTTCACAGTTGTGTGTCGCTGTACCCAAAAAACATTGATGTGCTTTTTTCCCCACAAACAGAGCTTTCTTTTGGTGGTATTTTATGTTTAGTGCTATAAACAAAAACACAGCGACAATTTTGAAAAAAAAAACAATATTTTTTACTTTCTGCTATAATACATATCCAGTAAAAAAATGAAAAAAAAAAAATAACTGTACTTACTATGGAGGACAGTGAGTGACTGGAGAACAGGGAAGGATTGTAAAACACCTGCCTGCCTTTACTACAGCAGAAAGATAGTCTTGTCGAAAGGGCTTCCTTACTTTACAGAACATTCAACAGATTCAGATCTGATCAGCTACAATAGGTATTGGGAAAGATTCATATGTCTACAGGAACTTTCTCAACCCTGGAAGTGTGCTGCTAACTTTTTCCTATTACTATTATTATTATTATAATTACTATTACTATCACTATTTCCTATTGCTAACAAAGCAAACACAATATTGGCATGCATTAAAAGGGGGATTAGTTCCAGAGATAAAATGATAAT
Source organism: Lithobates pipiens (assembly GCF_037356315.1). NCBI lineage: Eukaryota > Metazoa > Chordata > Amphibia > Anura > Ranidae > Lithobates > Lithobates pipiens. The sequence continues at coordinate 194,182,845 of NW_027507788.1, read as the reverse complement.
TCTCCCGCTCTACAATACTCTGGTCTGGCCGCACCTGGAGTATGCTGTCCAGTTTTGGGCACCAGTCCTCAGGAAGGATGTACTGGAAATGGAGCGAGTACAAAGAAGGGCAACAAAACAAAGGGTCTGGAGGATATTAGTTATGAGGAAAGGTTGCGAGCACTGAACTTATTCTCTCTGGAGAAGAGACACTTGAGAGGGGATATGATTTCAATTTAAAAATACTGTACTGGTCACCCCACACTTTTTTGCGGAAGGGAGTTTTAACAAGATGTGTGGCCACTCATTAAATTTAGAAGAAAAGAGGGTTAACCTTAAAGAGGAAGTAAACCCTGATGGGTTTACTTCCGCTTTGTCTCCCTGCAAAGGTAAAGCATAATGGACTACTATGCATCGCATAGTAGCCCATTATGTGTCACTTACCTGATACAGGAGCCAGCGATGTCACCGCTGTCCCCTGTAGTCCGGAGCATCCATCTTCTTCTGGTATCGCTGCTCCGGCCACTCACAGAGCCGGAGCAGCGATGACGTCACTCTCGCACATGCGCATGGGAGCCGGCACTAATGGCATATCGTCGTTAGCAGGCGATAGTGCGCCTGCGCGCCGCTATCTATGGCGCATGAACCGTAGACAGCCGCCACTGTCTTTTAGTAAATATCTCCTAAACCGTGTAAGTTTAGGAGATATTTCCTGGACCTACAGGTAAGCCTTAATCTAGGCTTACCTGTAGGTCAAAGTGGTTTGAAAGGGTTTACAACCACTTTAAACTACGTAGAGGATCCTTTACTGTACGAGTGGGAAGGATGTGGAATTCTCTTCCACAGGCAGTGGTCTCAGCGGGGAGCAACGATAGTTTCACAAAACTATTAGACAAGCACCTGAACGACCACAACATACAGGAATATACAAGGTAATACTGACATATAATCACACACATAGGTTGGACTTGTGTCTTTTTTCGACCTCACCTACTATTTAACAACATGCAAGCTGACCCAATGCAAACTACATCTGGGCACACACGCTTAGATTTCCCTCCTCTAGCCTGCAGGCAGGAATCTCATATTTGTATGAAGATCTTCTGTTGGAAAGATCGTCAACTGTGCATGAATGGACAGTCCATGTCTAATGTCCGTAGGAAGCTTAAGAGCTGGAATGTGCCTTACCACGTAGGAGAGGAAAGCAATCAGGCACCTGGTGAGAGGTTTGATTTGAAAGAGCAAAGTGGAGGAGCAGGCAGAATGTGATCCGAACAGAGCAGGGAAGATTAGGATGGCCCGTTCAGAACAGACATTGCAAAGAAAAAGACAAAGTCTCCCAAAGGACACATGAAATCAGAAGTGGAGTGGTTACAAAACCATGATTTCCTTCAGATGTCTCACTAGCATGGCTCAGTAGCATCTCTTTCCTTTTTTATTTATTTTTTACTGTAAAACATTTTGCTCCTAAAGTGTATGCAGAGCAAAAACTTCCATTTTGGATACAGTGGGGAAGGATTAAAACCTCCACCATGTTTTTGTTAACTGGGGCTCTATGTACATTTACCGAGACAGAAAGTGATCAACTTGTCAGCAGAACTGGAATAGAGGGCAAATCTTCCAGGTGATAACTAAGATGGAATCCCTATCACTTCATGTTACATCTCTGGGATAGGAAATTAAGGGAACTCTCCCCAAACAGCACACAATCTACTCCATTAAAAGCTAGCTATTCATATACAGTAAAACCTTGGTTTGAGAGCGTTTTGAAAGACAAGCATTTTTTTTTTTTTTTTTTTTAGTTTGGACTTGATATACAAGTAGCGTCATGTCACAACTGAGTATAAAATAGAAGAGAGGTGTCTCGAAGCATAGTAATATGGTTACATTTACTGAAGGTACAACATTTAGCAACCTATTGCTACACTTAGCCGTTGTACACACGGTCAGAGATTTCGACAACCAAATCCGTCGGATTTTGTCCGACGGATCTTCTCCGAAACTGTTGCATACACACGGTCGGACAAAGTTGTCGGAAAATCCGATCTTTCAGAACGTGATGACGTAATTTTGTTACGATGGGACTACGTTCAGGCTAGTAGCCAATAGCTTTGATGTAGGAATTTGATCTGAGCATGCGTGGCACTTTGTCTGATCGGAATTCTCTACACATGATCGGAGTATGTCCGATCGGAGCATTTTGTCTGAAAATATTTCCAGCAAGTTGGAAAATTTGGTCCGACGGCTATTCCGACGGAAACGGTCCGATGCAGACCACACACAGTCAGATTATCTGACAAAACGCTCCGATTCTCCGACCGTGTGTACAAGGGCTTAGAGGCGCCTCTCTTCTCTGTTATACTCTGGAGCTCCTGCTGGATTTCACTTCTAATCCCCTTGTGGAGGCTTCCATTTGTTAATGGACATTTTATGGTTACACAATCAGGTCACGTTGCTAGAATCTTTGTTATATGGACTATAAACTGAAGGACCTATGAATAAATGGTTGTGGAACAAATCATTTGAGTTTACATTATTTCTTATGGGGAAATTTGGTTTGATATACAAGCGCTTTGGATTACAAGCATGATTCTGGAACGAATTATGCTCGCAAGCCAAGATTTTACTACAATTTAAATCTAAAAATAGCTATGTACATTTTGTAGTATTTTGCTTTGTTCATCTCAAACCTCTGTACTTGTTCTATTTGCAATATTTCTTGAAAATTATTTGAGAAAGATTACATTGCATACCCCATTGTGGATACTGTGCATTAAATGTTGAACTGAACATGTAGAATTAGTCACGTGTCGATCACATCTGCCAGTATATGCAGGCATCACATACGTCTGCTGTGTGCCTCCCATCTACCCCCAGTTCTTGTTGATTTGTAATGGTTTCAGAAACAATCACATCTAGGAGATATCTGTGTTGAATTGTCGCATTGTTTAAAGTAAACGTGCCAACCTTTTTAAATCAAAGTAATCCTAAATATTTAGACATGTAAATGTAAAAAAAGATAAGCTTGATGTCAACTTTATCAAAATTCAATAATGTTTGAAAACTCTTGTTTGTACATTTAGTTTATAAGATGTAGGTAAAAAAGGGCAAACACATGTGTTCATTATATACACAGGCTCTGCTTCCTGCTATACAACAGCTGTGCGTTACTGCCCCTTCTCACAATGTAAGTCTGTGAGCCAGCCGAGTCACAAAAAACAATGCACCGAATGTGTGGCTGAAATATCATCTCAACAGTTGTCAAGTGGAGTCCAAGGGGTTCCATGGAACCACTAAGAGCTCCCTCTAGTGGCCAATCGGCAAATGTCAAATTAAAACAATACCAAAAATATGACAAATGTCAAAGTTACATCAGCAATTGCTTTAAAAATGTATTGAACAGAGTAGGAAAGAATTAGGATCCCTGTCAGTAAGTGTCCTTTTTGAGAAATTACTCCTGTCTCAGAGACACAACACAAACGAAGATGAAATCTCTTCAAAGTAAGGGTTTAAAGTATGTGTAAACCCTCACCTTTTAAAACAACCCATTCAGTGTACAATAGAAATGAAAGACAAAGCATTTGTGTGTGTGTATACATACTGTATGTATATTATTATATTTTCCCCTTTTTTATAAGTGATCACAGTCTTCTCAACTGCATACAGAGCTGAGAGAGCTGGAGGAATAGAAACCGCATTACACTGGTCTTCCCAGTTAATGGCTTTGCGAGGGGGAGGGGTTTCAGGTTTCAAGTTTGCTCATTGAAGTAGAGCAGGCTGAGTTCCCAACACAGCTAGAAAACTGACCATGTTGTGCTCTCGCATCTAGTATGGGAAGTTTTTATTAAATAGGAAAGCAGAGGGACTGCCAGGAACACCAGGGATTTTACACAAAGGAAGCAATAAAAAGAGAACAATATGTTTTCATACAAGTACATGGTACAGCAGGGCACCTATCAAGAATATGAAATTTTGGGTTTACATTTTTTTTTATGGAGTTGGTGATAGAACAGATGTCTGCATTGGAAGATTTTCCCTCACCTTCTGTTCTAGAGACAATACTAATATTTTGGATTTCCTATGACTTTCTGTATTGAAGACAAAGTTGGACAGATATAGATGGTAAATCCCTCTAAGTTGGGGTCAAAAAGAGCTATAAAACCAGACCAAAATTTTTACTACTTCCTTACTCTATACAAGACAAAAAAAAATTTGCTCTACATACAGTACACTTCAAGGTAAATAATGCAATAAGAATTTTAATTACAGAAAATGCACTATATTTTAAATATTTGTAAAGTTCCATCCAACCTATGATCTGGCTGGGTCACAAGATATTCTGTTTTAATGGCACAAAAGGATTTAGAGCACCCAATAGGGTTTTTAAGATATGTTGGATTTATATGTACAGAGTGACTTAAAACTCTCCAAAGAACCAGAAAGGAAAATCTAGGCATACATCCAATCAGCATATTGCTACATGTTAAATCACAGCATGAAAAACTGTATCTGCTGCTGCTATCTGGTATCGTTGAAGGCCAATAAACCCAGTTCCACCAGTGAGCTGCAAAAGACCTGATATTTGCACTACATTCTTCAAGTTTTATAAAACCCAATAACCAATAAACATTGATGAGAAAAGCACAAGTGTTAGGGAAATAAACAGGGAGATAAGATAAGCATTACTCAAGCAACACAACACTATCTTGGTTTGCACATTGGTTTTCCCTTCTACAAACCCTTAAGACTGAATTTCTATCTAAAGTTGAGCTTTATCACATTTTTCTTAAATGGATAAGCACGAGTAACAAACTGGCTAATGAAACTTTTCAATTAAAACAAAATGTCACACTTTGTTGAATGTGTGCTTAGAATAAAAAAACAGTTCCCACAATACGCCTTCCTTATTAGGTACAATAATAGATCAGAGTTTCACACAGTGAGGTCACCCACAAAACACAGGACACTGGCTTGGGACACATCACTTATGGTATTTGAAAGTGTAAATGATGTTTGGTTAAATTCTTGTTAGCAATGTGTATTGTCAAAGACATTGGCACCAAGCTCACTGGGTTAAAGCTGAACTCTAAGGAACGTAAAAATCCCTACCCTGCAATGGGACTGCTCCTGCATTGCAAGGTATAAAGCGGTAGTAAAATCAGTTTTGTGTGTTTTTACCTACAGGCTTACCTGTAGATAAAATAAATATCTCCTAAACATGCACCATTTTTGGAGATATTCACCCTGCATGCAGCCGGTGACGTCACTGGTGCGTGCACTCTCAAGGTCCATGCCGGACCTTCAGACACCGCGCCGTAACTGAGGGCTCTGGCGTGCATACGTGGGAGTGACGTCATCGTGGCTCTGGCCACTCACACAGCCGGAATCCGAGAACCCAGAAGGAAGATCGAGGGAAGATGGAAGCCTTCTTAACGGTAACAGTGCACCACTGAAGCCAGAGTCCGAGAACCCAGAAGGAAGATCAGAGGAAGATGGAAGCCTTCTCTACGGTGGCAGTGCACCACTGAAGCCAGAGTCCGAGAACCCAGAAGGAAGATCGGAGGAAGACACCACGCTGTAACTGAGGGCTCCGGCGTGTATACGTGGGAGTGACGTCATCGTGGCTGTGGCCACTCACACAGCCGGAATCCGAGAACCCAGAAGGAAGATCGAGGGAAGATGGAAGCCTTCTCAATGGTGACAGTGCACCACTGAAGCCAGAGTCCGAGAACCCAGAAGGAAGATCGGAGGAAGATGGAAGCCTTCTCAACGGTGGCAGTGCACCACTGAAGCCAGAGTCCGAGAACCCAGAAGGAAGATCGGAGGAAGACACTGCGCCGTAACTGAGGGCTCCGGCGTGTATACGTGGGAGTGATGTCATTGTGGCTCTGGCCACTCACACAGCCGGAATTCAGGAACCCAGAAGGAAGATTGGAGGAAGATGGAAGCCTTCTCAATGGTGACAGCGCACCACTGAAGCCAGAGTCCGAGAACCCAGAAGGAAGATCGGAGGAAGATGGAAGCCTTCTCAACTGTGACAGCGCACCACTGAAGGGCTTTGTGTAAAGTATTTCATAATGTGCTATTATTTTGCAGGGGAAATTATTATTTATTTAATATTTCAGTGGTTTACTATCACTTTAAATGTTCATTTAGGTATTGGGTAAGTAAAACAGTTTTTCTTGTTCCTCGAGTCCTCCATTACTGCATACACCTTTCTGCTAAAAATGTTCCCCACAGCCTCTCCTTCCCTGTGCTCCAGCAGTTGCAAGTCTACAAATGTCATCACGGCCAATGCACAGCCACTTAGCCCTGCAAGTGATGTGAGGATATTCCACTGCCAGAGTGCTCTGGAACGCGAGTGGCTGCAGGAGCAGAGGATCGGGTAGGTAAAATGGTTTTTCCCCATCCCCTAGACCTAAACCTTCATTTAATCTATGCAATGTGGGGGCAGGCCCACTGCAAGGGAGGAATTTTACTTTTGCTAGAGTTGGCCCTTTAAGAAGAGAATGAAACTACATGAAAACAATGGGAATCATTAGAAGCTGAAATACACATATGAGAAAGGTCTTATCTGCCAGAGGATTTGTAATTCTGTCCACCCCTTTTGTGATTCATACAACTCTGCCACTCAGACACCATTTTTTCTGTTGGAGTTACAGTGGTTCTAAAGGCTCAAGGCTGAGCCTCGGCTCTGTGTGTGAATGGACATGCAGAGTAGTGGCTTGGAGCGAGCCTGCTTGGAAGCCTCTTATTGCAAGCTGCTTACTCTGGGGGCAGGAGGAAGGGGCATTGGGGGGTAACCTGAGAAAAGGAGGATCGGGACTGCTCTGTGTAAAACCGCTGCACAGAGCAGGCAAGTATGACGTGTATTCGTTATTTAAAAAAAAAAAAAATAATAATAATAATTGCCTTTAATATCACTTTAAGGTATACAGCAGTATCACCTCTCAGCTTACTTTTTAGTAAAGGAACACAACATAATTACTAGTCATTATTCATCAACTCTGTTTACTGCTCTCTTCCTGTCTGTATGCAATTCCTCTTCCAGACTACTGCATAGAGATGAAAGAAGGTTGCTATTAAGACAGATTCCACTATGTATGCTAGCCGTGTGCGTTATTGAGTCAATACTTTGTAGAATCACCTTTCGCAGCAATTACAGCTACAAGTCTTTTTTGGGATATCTCTACCAGCTTTGCACATCTAGAGAGTGACATTTTTGTCCATTCTTCTTTGCAAAATAGCTCAAGCTGGCAGGTTGGATGGAGAGCATCTGAACAGCAATTTTCAAGTCTTGCCACAGATTCTCAATTGGATTTAGGTCTGGACTTTGACTGGGCCATTCTAACACATGAATATGCTTTGATCTAAACCATTCCATTGTAGCTCTGGCTGTATGTTTAGGGTCATTGACCTGCTGAAAGGTGAACCCTTGCCCCAGTCTCAAGTCTTTTGCAGACTCAAACAGGTTTTTTTCTATGATTGCCCTGTATTTGGCTCCATCCACCTCTCCATCAACTCTAATCAGCTTCCCTTTCCCTGCTGAAGAAAGAAAAGCATCCCCACAACATGATGCTGCCACCACCACAGTGGGGATGTTGTGTTCAGGGTTATGTGCTATGTTCATTTTCTGCCACACATAGCGTTTTGCTTTTAGGCCAAAAAGTTACATTTTGGTCTCATCTGACCACAGCACCTTCTTCTACATGTTTTCTGTTCTACCCCCCCCCCCCCCCCCATGGCTTCTCGTAAACTATGATTGGAACTTCTTATGGGTTTCTTTCAACAATGGCTTTCTTCTTGCCACTCTCCCATAAAGGCCAGATTTGTGGAGTGTATGACTAATATTTGACCGGTGGACAGATTGTCCCACCTGAGCTGTGGATCTCTGTAGCTCCTCCAGAGTTACCCTGCTTCTCTGATTTATGCTCTCCGGGCCCGGCATGTCAGTTTAGGTGGATGGCCAAGTCTTGGTAGGTTTGCAGTTGTCCATACTCTTTCCATTTTCGGATGATGGATTGAACAGTGCTCTCTGAGATGTTCAAAGCTCGGGATATTTTTTTATTAACCCAACCCAGCTTTAAACTTCTCCACAACCTTATCCCTGACCTGTCTGGTGTGTACCAAGGCCGTCATGATGCGGTTTGCTCACTAAGGTTCTCTAACAAACCTCTGAGGGCTTCACAGAACAGCTATATTTATATTGAGATTAAATTACACACAGTTGGACTCTATTTACTAATTAGGTGACTTCTGAAGGCAATTGGTTCCACTAGATTTTAGTTAGGGGTGTCAGAGTAAAGGGGCTGAATACAAATGCATGCCACATTTTTCAGATATTTATTTGTAAAAAACTTTTTTCATTTTCCTTCCACTTGGTCTATCACATAAAATCCCAATAAAATACATTTAGGTTTTTGGTTGTAACATGATAAAATGTGGAAAATGACAAAGGCTATGAATATTTTTTCAAGGCACTGTAGATTTAATGCCCTGAGGGCAAACAGTTACCACTGCCCTGTAAGTGGCAGACAAAGTGGATAGGCAATGAATGTGGGGAAATCAATTGGATAGAAATGTGATGGTCATATTTACTGTATGATTTGCAAACTATTACAATGGGCCCCTTTATTTCTTAGTTGAGATGCAAAATAGTCAAACATTCTAAAACTGTTTGACCTCTGTATATGATTTCACCTTCACGGTATCAAATACCCAACTGTTTTATTAATATCTCCTCATTTGCATAATACTTTTTCCACATTAAAGCAGGTTTTTTCTTCAATAAACTGTTTATGTTAAATAATGCCATGAATACATCTGTGTTTCTATTCCAGTTACAGGCAAGTATGTAGGGTATAAGAAAATCTGGAATGATGACAAAATATTATTCAAGAAGCTCTCATATCTTATAACGTATACAAATGCTATGCTTTGGAAATATACGTTTGTTATTATTCTGAGAAAGAATAGAAAATGTATAAAAAAAATTTAAAACGCACTTTTCTGACAGATTTAATGCATGAGCATTTGATTTGCTCTTACCATCTTGTATAATGCCTTATCCCTTTAGGGTTGTGGCCATTCCTACTTTACCAACCGGGCAACAAAGCCGTGATGCACTTTGCTGTTTTTCATAGCACATACATAGCAGGAGGCAACTAAGAGCCCAGAAATGGCTGTGAACAATAGACTGAGCCTCTTACTAAAATCAGGGAGGTGAGGCCTGAGACTAAATTCCCAAGATGCATTATGGCAGGAACGGAAATGGGATTGTTTGGAAACTTATGGGTCACTCTAGATTTTCCTTTGACTGGCTGAAGAGCCAAGCTTGGAGGAATTACACTGAGATCCCCAGGAAAAGGAATACATTTTTGCCCCAGATTGTCAATGGTCTTCTTCCAGAAGTTCCAGCAGGAGCCTCAAACCCATGTTCGTCAAACAATACACATGAACTGCCCTTATTTTTCCTGGTTACTACTGTATCTTGGGCTATGATAAACATATTGGTGACTTTCCAATTGTGTAACTACTGTCATTGGCTGTCACTGCAGTCACGTGATCAGGAGCTCCATATTGCAAGTGTGCATCAGGAGCAAGGCAGGGAGATGGGAGTCTCCCATCCCATCTCCCTGCCTTGCGCCTGGGTCCCCGGAAGTCTGTTGGGATCTGTGTTTCTACCCCTCTGCTCCTTCATCCCCTCTCGTGTTTGGGTAGGTACGGTTTGGCAACCCGTGGGCATCTGCATGCGTTTGTGTTTTAACACCATAGCTGGTGTTTTTCTATCTTGTTTTTTTGTGTTTTTATTGATTACTTATGTATTTAAAAATTTGTTTTAATTGTTTATTGATTTGTATATGTATATATTTTGTAGCGCGAATCGCTCCTGAAGAAGCGCTAAACCAGCACGGAACATGTCGAGCTATCTTGCTAACTGAAAATACGGACCCACATACCTGACACCACTCTCTGGGACTCTAAATATTTTTCTACTACTGGAGACCAAACCAATGGCTTTGTATTGTTAACTACTGTATTATATACTTTAATGGAGAATATCAGTGGTCAGGCAATATGGGTCAAGCAACACTATGTTTTATTCAAATAATTGCTGTACCTATGTGACTGTTTTATGTGTATGACATTTTTGATAATTAAATAACAAAATATTTCTATGTCAATTTTACCAAATTTTTGTCCAAAAATTACTAGCGGCAGGGGTTTCTGGTCTAATCTGGACATCATAGCTATTGTGGTTCAGCTCTTAAGGCTGGGTTCACATCTCCGACGGATGCGGCTCGCAGCAGGGGTTCCGGTGTGTCCCTGTTCTCCGTTTCAGGGACACATTTTTGGCTGAATTCGGCCCTGAAACTGAGCCAAAGATGCACAGGACCTTTGTGCAATCTGCTCCGAAGCCGTACCGGCAATATGTGAACCAGGTCCTCAGAGAGTTAGTCACAATGTCGTCATGCAAATCGGATGCGGGGAAACTCAAATTCTAGTGTGAACCCAGCCTCAAGAAATAAAACATGATAATTCCGCAAAGTACATTTTCACTAAGCTTAGTGAATGGGGTGAAGCTGTGCTAATTCAATCATAAGCAAGCAAACATCCTGTATTTTTAATTTTGCTTACACAAATATACGTTGGTTATTATTATGTGAAAGAATATAAAATATATAAAAAAATGTAAACACACTTTCCTGACAGAGTCAATGCATGAGCATTTGATTAGCTCTTATGTACCATCTTGCATAATGCCTTATTCCCTTTAGGGTTGTGGCCATTCCTACTTTAGCAACAGGGCAACAAAGCCGTGATGCGCTTTGCGGTTTTTCCTGTTTACATAGCAGAAGGCAACTAAGAGCCAATAAATGGCAGTGAACCATAGACTGTGCCAATCATAGGCAAGCAAACATCCTGTATTTTAAATTTTGCTTACACTTGATTGAGTATTTTTAGAAACGTGAACTTTCAACGAGTTTTATTGCATTCTCTAAGATAGGTAAATGCTAAACTTTGCAAAGTAAACATGCTCTACTTGTTTAGTAAATTATCCCCATAGGCCAAAACTACCTCGATTATGCGAATTATCCTCCAAAGCTACCTTAAAGTTTATCTCCAGGAACAAAATCTATCATGATTTCTAAAGAAACAACTTTTTTTTTTTTGAGTATGTAATAACCAATAATCTCTTTAGACCGTTCAGTAGAAAAGCTAACTGTTATGATCTGAGGTTATGAAGACACAATCATACAGCAGTGATTGCGCCTCAGCTTGTCACCACTCATAGGAGTCTGCACCACTGGGGATTGAAAGTCACATGCCAGTTATCTTAACGTCCACAGCAATCCCTCTTCCTCCCTGCCATTTTTATTTTCTAAATTGAAAGATGTCAAAAAACGCTTGTAGGCATTTTTCTTTTGTTTAAGAATGTTTCTTTCATTCAAAAAATGAAAAGATTACCCAATACCGTACACCCTCCCCACTCTCCTGCCCCCACTTTATACCTTTAGGGATGCTGAGCTGTCAGTGCCCAGCCAGCCGGTCCAGCTCTTTGTGCAGCAGGTGCTGACCAATCAGCGCTCTAGTCTGTCTTGGAAGCGCTGAACAGAGAAGAGGGAGAAGAGGGAGAAGAGGGAGAAGAGGGAGAAGAGGGAGAAGAGGGAGAAGAGGGAGAAGAGGGAGAAGAGGGAGAAGAGGGAGAAGAGGGAGAAGAGCGGAGATTTCAAATCCCGGGACCACCTTACCGCCTGTGCAGGCACTGACAGCACAGCATCCCTGGAGGTAGGTACAGTGGGAACTGGGGATTGGAGGGTGTGTAAGGTGTCACTTAAACTTTACATTTTTTTCTGAAAAGGTGAACAGTTTAATGAAAATAATGGACAGTTCCACTTTATTAGAAGCTATATACAATAAGGCTGTGGTTCTCAACCTGGGGGTCAGGAGCCCCTCGAGGATCGAATGATGATTTGCCAGGGGTCACCAAATCTTGGGATGTTCCACACCCCCCCACCAAGGAGTAAGAGAAGGAATAAAAATAGAGAATACATGGAAGGGGGAGGAAAAGAAGGGGAGGAACAAAGAAAAAGGGAGAGAAAGAAAAGTACAAGAAAGTCGGCTAGAGAGAGGGATGGAGAAACTACAAATTAGGATAGAGAGAGATAAAATGGAAAGAAAGGAGAACAAAAAGAAAGTGGCAGATCCTAAAATGTACCATAAGGGATTTTAATACTGTACAAGTGAAAGGGACTCATGCCCGTACACACGGTCGAAATTTAAGACAGAAAAAGTCAGACGGGAGCTTTTCATTGTATACTCCGACCGTGTGTATGCCCCATCGTACTTTTTACATTGAAAAGTCTGACGGACCTAGAAAGAGAACATGTTCTATATTTTTCAGACGGACCAAATTCCTATTGTCTGTATGCTGTTCCGACATACCAAAAATGGTGCATGCTCTGAAGCAAGTACGAGATGGAAGTTATTGGCTACTGGCTATTGAACTTCCTTTTTCTAGTCCCATCATAACTCTTGTACGTCACTGTGTTCTTGACAGTCGGAATTTGCTGTGATTGTGTGTATGCAAGACAGCTTCAGTGGAATTCCGTCGGAAAAACCTTCAGTGTTTATTCCAACGGGAAAACCGGTCCTGTGTACAGGGCATCAAGGAGTGCTAAATGCCCGTGGGTTAGGGGTACAAATTACTAGTCTTGCCTTGGGTGCTGACAACCCAGGCTGCAAAAATAATTTTACTGGGGTCCCCAAAACTTGGGAAATTTTATCACAGCGCTAGAAGGTTGAGAACCACTGCTATAAGGTTAGAGTTCTGTTTTAAGGCATATGTCCCTTTCTAAAATGGAAGAGAACTAAAAGAGAGCCCGTACATCTATTTAGAAAAGTACACATACTCTTTAGCCCCATGTATTACTCATCTCAGTGATACACAATCACTACCATGTAGAAATGCCAAAGTGCAATTTCCACTCTCCCTTAAATAATGAATAAACCTTTTACTGATAGCTTGTGCTAAATTAATGTTTACTAAATATTTAATTACTAAATGCGTCCAATGAAGGGGACAATTTGAATATATTTCAAGATCTATTCAGCAAGAGCATGCAGTTGGGCAACGGCCATCCCTCATCATCCACTGGCTCTGCCATGTTCATATGAGTGCTTATGACAAAATGTAGGCTTTAAAATCCCACTGGAACAATTACAGCCATATCTGAAACTGCTTTTATGAGACGGGCACAATCTTCAAAGGACAAGGAGGTGGGAGGATAGAGGCCACAGAGCTACCTCTCCCTGTGCATCAAGGCCTGAGCCTTTCTCCTGGGGAAGACTTGAAAGGCAGTGTGCTGGGAACTGGTTATACCAGCAACTGGAGGGACGATGAGGAAGAGGAGTATTCTGTGTAAAATATGAAAAGGTCAACATGAATTGTGCATGAGGCAGAGGTGTCCGTTTCCATGGAAACTATACTGGGCCCTGGATCCTGCACTGACAATCAGGCAGCCTGTAAATTAACTGCATGTCCCCTATAAAATGGTGATGTTTGCATCACCCACTATGTATTGCTGATTCCTATTTTTTATAGAACGTTGCCGTAAATAAAAATTCTTGGTGGTGCTCAAATTGTCACATCTCAGAATAGATGAACCTGTTTTTAACTTATAATCATTAGACCCAGTCTTCTTCTGGCTCAAGTGTTCCCTTTTTTCATCCTCATATAAAATCTGACTACATCCATAAAAAAATTAATTTCTCCTAGAAATAGAAACAAAATTAGTTATCTTTATATTCCGGCATAAATGTACACAAGGGTAAAGGGTCACAGCAAACACCAGGTAAGGTTTAATAGGGTTATACAATATTATTTATTTTTATTTTACTTTATTTCAGGTACTTATATAGCGCCGCCAATTTACGCAGCGCTTTACATATACATTGTACATTCACATCAGTCCCTACCCTCAAGGAGCTTACAATCTAAGGTCCCTAACTCACATTCATACATACTAGGGACAATTTAGACAGGATCCAATTAACCTACCTGCATGTCTTTGGAGTGTGGGAGGAAACCGGAATACCTGGAGGAAAACCCACGCAGGCAGAGAGAGAACATGCAAACTCCAGGCAGGTAGTGTCATGGTTGGGATTCGAGCCAGCGACCCTTCTTACTGCTAGGTGAAGGTGCTATCCACTACACCACTGTGCTGCCCCATTTTATTCTATAGATACTTTATTGTAAATGTTCATTGTATGCTTTATTCTGAGCCATCAGCCTAATCTTTAGTAGTCAAAGCAGTTAACGTATGTCAGAATTATAATTCTATTTGTGCTTACTGATACAGACAGTCTATAAATATATTCATGATTATGTATATTAGGGTTACAGAATAGTTGGGGCAAGGGCAGTAACACGAAAGAGCTGGAGTGGCTGAGCGGAGAGACTTCTGACAAGGTAGATATTGGTGTCATGTGCCTTCCTGTCCTGGTGACAACCTAATCCCCTTATTCTTGTTTGGATACCAAAGGGACAGGAGGTGAGGGAATGCCATAAAATGATAAAAAAAAAAAAAACAAGTGAGTAATGTCCACGCAGTGTTGCCAACCTACCGGATTGAAATTTACTGACATGACACCCACAATTTACTGGCACAGTCGAGTTTTTACTGGCATTTCCAAAAGTTACAAAATTACAGTTTTAAGTGCAAATTTCAGTATTTGGGCTACAAATAAGTATAAAAAGCAATTAGCAATATGATTTAGGGCCGGTTCACACTGCAGGCGATGCAAGGCGACACCGACTTGCCTCGCCGCGACCTGCCGCGACCTCAGCGGCAACTTGCAGATGACTTCTGTATAGAAGTCAATGCAAGTCGCCCCGAGGTCGCCCGAAAGTAGTACAGGAACCTTTTTTCTGAGTCGGAGCGACTCGAGTCGCTCCTCTCAGAACGGTTTCATTGTACAGAACGGGGGCGACTTGTAAGATAGCGGCGAGGCGAGTCGTGTCGCCTCGCATCGCCCGCAGTGTGAACCGGCCCTAAAGGTAGCTATTTAGGCAAAAAGCATATTTCTTATTAACTAATCAATATAATATAATAAGTAAGTGGCTCAGGGACAGGAGATTAGAATGGGCGGCACACACATGATATTGACTCTCATAGTGACACTGACAGCAGTGTGCAGCAGTACAGATCACCAACACAACATATCCCCTCCGGAGTCGCAGCGAGTCTCTCTCCATGCCAGGTGGTCCCTTCAGTCCCCTCCAGTCCAAACAGTACTGACAGTCCCGCTCCCGGCTTGTCTTGCTCCCATCCCGCAGATCCGCACACAAGGCTCTGGCCGCTCAGCTCTTTTGCACATGACATCACCCAAATTGCTCAGGCACCGCCTCTGCCAGACCAGCAACCCACCGGTACCGCCCGTACACACTGTAGCAGAAACTTTCATGGTCTCAGCCGGCCCGGGACCTGAGCTGCGCATGCCCAGTTTTGAGCCAAGCGTCTTAGCCATATTTTTTACTGGCAAACTTTTCCTTTAACATTTACTGGCAGAAGAAAAATGCAATTTTTTTTACTGGCTGCCAGTAAAGATACTGACGGTTGGCAACACTGTGTCCATAATACATTTATAAATTTGCACTAACATCCAAATTTTCCTGCGCACATTTTCTAGCACCCCGCCGCTAAATGTCTGGCCTGTCCGTGCACGTGATGAATTCAAGTGCACCCAGCCTGTGGACATTTAAACCCCTTCACGCCGACTGTATGCAAATATGCATCCTCGGCTTGAAGGGGTTGTACTGGGGTGATGCCTGCAGCTGCACACATCACCCCAGTACCACTTTTTTAGAGCTGGCGGTTGGCTTTTTTGGGATAACAACTGATGCAGCTAAGAAGCCGCTCGGCTGTTATCCAATGCAGCTTCCGCGGCTCGCCCGGGCTCTCCCGTCCCACCGGGAGGCCCGAGTGACCAGGTGGCACATTCACCGGCTGCACGGAGACCTGAACGAAGCCGGAATCGGCTTCAAGCGGGTCTCGGATCTAGTAAGCCTGAATCGTTGTTATAGCACTTCCGGTTTACAGAAGACATGAAGGTGCCACATTTTAACAAAAAATACAGTATTCAAAACAGCCAAACTTGGTGTTTTGAAAGCTTTGAAGTGCAAAGGAGGGATCTGGGGTCCTACATCCCAGATCCCACCATAAAGAGTACATGTCACTGCCTATTACTGTCAGAAGGAATGTTTACATTCCTTCTGACAGCAATAAAAGTGATCAGATTTTTTTTTGCAAAAGGGACAGTGTATAAATAAAATAAATAATATATATATATTTTTTAAAGTGCCCCACCCCTCCATGCTTACACAGCTGGGGGGCAGTGTAATATGAAGGGGGGCTGTGTAATGTAAAGGGGTCTAGAGGTACGGGGGACTGTTTAATGTAGAAGTCCAGAAGTGTGGGGGCTTTGTAATGTAAAGGGGCCCAGAGGTGCATGGGGCTGTGTAATGTAAAGGGGCCCAGAGGTGTGGGGGCTGTGTAATGTAAAGGAGTCCAGAGGTGTGGGGGCTATGTAATGTAAAGGAGTCCAGAGATGTGGGGGCTATGTAATGTAAAGGAGTCCAGAGATGTGGGGGTTATGTAATGTAAAGGAGTCCAGAGATGTGGGGGCTGTGTAATGTAAAGGGCCCAGAGGTGTGGGGGCTGTGTAATATAAAGGGGTCCAGAGGTGTGGGGGCTATGTAATGTAAAGGAGTCCAGAGGTGTGGGGGCTGTGTAATGTAAAGGAGTCCAGAGGTGTGGGGGCTGTGTAATGTAAAGGAGTCCAGAAGTGTGGGGGCTGTGTAATGTAAAGGAGTCCAGAGGTGTGGGGGCTGTGTAATGTAAAGGAGTCCAGAGGTGTGGGGGCTGTGTAATGTAAAGGAGTCCAGAAGTGTGGGGGCTGTGTAATGTAAAGGAGTCCAGAGGTGTGGGGGCTGTGTAATGTAAAGGAGTCCAGAGGTGTGGGGGCTGTGTAATGTAAAGGAGTCCAGAGGTGTGTGGCTGTGTAATGTAAAGGGGGCCAGGAGTGCGTTATGTTACCTTCATGTATTAGTGGGTGAATGTGACCCTCCATGCATTCACATACATTGAATCTGGCCCTTAAGTGGAAAAAGGTTGCTAACCCCTGGGTTATACCCTGAAATCTTGTCCTGATCATTTGAATGTTCGTGCAAATAAAAAAGGATCACGGACAGTACTCAAAGGTTTTTGTTTCAAGTGCAATAATATGGCTCCAATCACCTCAAACAGACCAATATAAAACCCAATATAAAATTTTCACTCTTTCGCACTCCATCCAAAAACCCCCCCAAAAAATAATAGCTGTCATTTAATCTCATAATAGTAGTATAAAAAAATAGCGGTTTACAGTAACCCATACTGAACTGCTGTGCATGAATATTTTGATAATCTAATTACATTAAGAAACAGATGCCTATTATGATGACCTGTACTGATGGAATGAGCTTTTATTTTAAAAGCAAAAATAGAGCAAATATTCATCCTTACTACATAACTCTGGTTTACATCAGATGATTTTAACAAATGAGCACAACTGCATCAGTGCATCGTACTAGTTATCCCTTAGCTGGAAAATCAGTCCACCACCATCAGTTTATCTCTAAACTAGTAACAAACCCGATATAAAGCCACAAATATCGCACTCATTTCTATGAAAAAGTGGTTGAAAGCAGTTGTATTTCCTGGACAACTACCTTCCATATGGCAGGCCTAACAGTCATACTTATGTAAAAGAGCTCAAAAAGTCAGGTGTCTGGACACTTCTTGGCCCTTGTACACACGGTCGGAGAATCTGTCGGAATGAGTCTTATCGGACAGTGTCATCAGATAATCCGACTGTGTGTGGTATGCATCGGACTGATTCCGTCCGAATCTCCGTCCGACCCAATTTTCCAACATGTTGGAAATATTTCCCAACCAACTGGGCCGGACGGACCTAATCCGATCATGTGTAGAGCATTTTCATCGGACCAAGTGCCACGCATGCTCAGATCAAATTCCTACATCAAAGCTATTGGCTACTAGCCTGAATGTAGTCCCATCGTAACTAAATTACGTCATCACGTTCTGAAAGATCGGATTTTTGGCCAACTTGGCCCGACCGTGTGTATGCAACAGTTTCGGACACAATCCGTCGGACTAAATCCGACGGGCAAAATCCGACGGATTTGGTTGGCAAAATCTCCGACCGTGTGTACAGGGGCTTACTCTTCCTCAGAACATCACTCTTTAGGGACAAACAAGCATGGCTTACACCCACTCACAATGATTAAAGTAATATTAAACTCTATTTATCCACTTTCTGGTTTAAGGGAGAGTGTTTCCTTGGTATCCAGGCAGTGATAATTTTATCAAGGAAAATATTTTCATCAACTAAATTAACACTATTTTAGCCAACTAAAATACAACTAAAACAATTCAGATGACTGACATACGACTAAAACAAAATCGAAATTTGACATCAAAATTAACACTGCACTACCACATAACAATAAGTAGGGGACATCTACTAAGCTGCTGAAAGAAAACCAAAAATAAAGAAAAAGAGTTTTCCTATTTTCTTCCCTAATATTTAATGTTGGTTATTCAGGTAATTATATATATATATATACACACATACACACACACACACACACACACACACACACATATATATATATATATATATATATATATATATATATATACACATACACATATATACATACACATACACATATTATATATATATATATATATATATATATATATATATATATATTAAAGTTTGTCAAAAAGCAATATTTTTGTTTGTTTATGAAAATTGGTTTTATTTATAAAGACGTTATACATCACAACAGCTAAATCTGTGTCTGTAGTGCATGTTCAATCAATACCGTAAATAATAACAGGTTATTAGATTTTTACTCCAGCAGTATATAATGAGTTTGGCAATTCTAGAGAAATGCTTAGGCTATTTTCCCACTGAGTTGCTTTTCAGGCATTTTAGCGCTAAAAATAGCGCCTCTCAAGCCACCCCAGTGTGCAGGCCCAAGTGCTTTCACACTAAGGCGGTGAGCTTGCAGGACTGGAAAAAAAGTGCAGTGTTTTTGGGGCAGTGCGGGAGCGGTGTATTGAAATCAATGGACAGCGCCGCCGAAGCGTCTGCAAAGCGATTCAGCAGTGCCGCAACATGGGCGCTTTTAAGCTCTTGTTTACCCTTTCTTTGGGGTTAAAAGCACCCCGCTCCTGCCCGCACAGTGCCTGTAAAGCGCTGCTAAAACGAGTGGCGCTTTAACGCTAGCACGGGGCGGGTTGCAGTGTGAAAGCAGAGTTCCAGTCATTTTTGTGTTTATTAAAAGTCAACAGCTACAAAAAGTGTAGCTGCTGACTTTTAATAAAACACACACTCACCTGTCCCACGGTCCATCGATGCGGCCGCCCGAACCCTCGGTTCTCTCCCTCGCCTCTCTCTAGCACCGGCTTCACAAGTGTGGGTAGCCGACTGCGACAACTTGCGGCTTCACAGCTGGGTGCGCACTGCGCAAGCGTGAGTCGCTCTGCGCCTCTCCAATGGCCAGGGAATCTTCTGGGACCTGTGATGTGTCTCAGAAGAATGCAGGGAGGGAGGAAGAAAGGAAAACTTCTACTCGAGTCGCCTAGGCAGCTCAAGCAGAAGTGGGTACCTGTAAAAACCAGGTACCTGTTCCCCCCTCAAATAAATGACATGCCAAATGTGGCATTGAAGGGGGTGAGGAGTGCTTAACCACTTACTGACCACCTCCTGTACATATACATCGACACTTTGAAGAGGGAAATCTCGGTAACGGCAGCAGCTGCGGCCACAACCGAGATATCCTTCTTTACAGGAGGCGTTCGTGTTTACGATAATGGTGGTCTCCGCGGCGTGTTTGCCGCGAGATCATCCTTATCGGCGACGGGAGAGGTGCCACCCCCCCTCTGCTTCTCTTCCAATGGAAAGGATGTCTTAAAGAGGAAGTAAACTTCCATCATTAAATTTTACCTATAGGTAGTGTAAATATCTCCTAAACATGCACCATTGAGAGATTTAAGGTACAGGCAGCCAGTAACATCACTGGCGCATGCGCAATGAAGAAACGGCCACCTGTGCCGTTCCTTCAGAGCCCTGTGCCGTGACCAGTGGCTCCCACGTGCATGTGTAGGAGTGATGTCATTGCGGCTCCGGCCCGTCACAGAGCCAGAGTCCCTGATTCCGTAAGCAAAACGGGTGAAGATGGAAACTGTCTCCACTGCATCGCTGGAAGGCTTTGTTTTCAGGTAAGTTTCACATAATGTGCTAAATAATAAACTATACCAACAGTACTACTTTAAAGTAGGGCACTTGCCGATACTAAATACTTCAGGGGAATAATAGCTGCACTTACCTACTGACTTCAAATAATGAAAGAAAACTGTTAATAGCTTACGATAAGAGATCAAAAGAATTCTGTCATTAAAAAAACTATAATTTATTTCTTGTTTAGCATGCGGAGATTTTTTGACACAGATGGCATAAATTAGCCTAAAATGCTGCTAGTTTCATTAAAATATCTGTTGTGACAGCCGCTATGTGAACAGTCCCATTGGGCCTAGTTCATTCCATTTGTTACGACTGTAACCATAATGAACCATAACAGAAATAAGCTGAAGGACACAAACGCAATCACAAAATGAAACTTCAATCAATATGTGTTCCCTGTAGGAAATCAGTGAGCTGTGTTATTGTGACATGGATCTAGACAATCCATGGAAATTCCCATCCTGCTCCATAAGACGGGCTGTCTACTTTCCCTTTCTCTTGATTAGAATAGGATAATGTCATGTCAGTAGAAAGCCATAAACTTCATGACCCTTTGACTTCAGTCACTTTTAATTGTGCATGTGCAGTTCTATTCAAATTAGATGTGTGTAAAGACAGTCAACATTAAAGGTTAGATTTATTAGACATATTCTAGATTGTGAAAATGTCTATAACAGGTCTTGCTTCGGCATCGGACTTCTTTGCAGGAATTGATTTACAAAAACTGGAGGAAAGAAGGTGTTATCTTAAGCAACCAATCAAGTTGGAGCTCTCATCCGCAAATGAAAAAAAAAAAAAGTCTGGATGCGAATAGGCATCCTTGGTTGTACATAGCTGTGTGATGTACAGTACTTGTACCTACCATTCAAAAAAATTTCAGGTTAAAATTCAAAATCCTGAAGTTATTAAGTAAAGAACTCACTCAGAGGGCTTGAAAGTAAAATGAAGCTGTGTTGTTTTCAAGGAAACTATTGACAAAAATATGGGAGCTGACATTTATGAACTCCTGAAAAGGCTAGCTACCTTGTCAACTTCGGTTTCATTACTGAATTTCTGACCTATCACATGTGTACAGACCTCTAACCTTTCCGCCGTGATAAAGAGGGACACCTTTGAGCACACAGTACGTAGACAAAGGACACAGGCCTGCCACAGTCTCAGTTACGCAGATCTAATATTCAGCAAATTATTGTCTAAACCTCACAAGTGCCATTTTCACTTCTGTTTTTTTCCATTATTGTGGCTTTTTTTGAAGACAACTACAGTAATATAGAGGTTGGATAGAAAAAAGTTACAACAGCACAACACTTTTGGTAGTAAAATGGTAAATTTTGTATAGAGATGTACACATCTGACCAAAAAGAGGGACAATTGAGTCTGCTTGAGGGACAGAGCCTCCAAATGAGGGACAGATGGGAGCTATGCATGTATGCATACAGTAAAACTAGAACTCGTGATCTGCATACTTATTCAAGGTGGCTCACACATTACTGAAGTCAGAGACAGCAAGACAAATTACCTTTTCAGGAGCTATCTCACTATTCCCTCAACTCACCAGCCCTAGTGGGACCAGGTTAGTGAAACCATCCGTTGGAGCATGGAAACTGATGCTATGTGCTTGGTTCAGAGAACTCAGCTCTTGGGGAGTAGTGGTCACATGAAGAACATGTATTCTAAGATTTATATCTGTGCAATTTGGGTATGCTGCATTAATAAGTCTTAGCCCTTGTACACACGGTCGGAGATTCCGTCGGAATCTTTCCTATCGGACCGTTTTGTCATATATTCGGATTGTGTGTGGTCTGCATCGGACTGTTTCCGTCTGAATATCCAACGGACCAACTTTTCCAACTTGCCGGTAAAGTTTTCCGACAAAATGCTCCGATCGTACATACTCCGATCATGTGTAGCCTACTCCGACGGACAAAGTGCCACGCATGCTCAGATCAAATTCCTAGACCAAAGCTATTGGCTATAATCGGATTTTCCGACAACTTGGTCCGACCGTGTGTATGCAACATCACTTCCGGACCTCTTCCGGAATTAATCCGTCAGAATAACTCCGACGGATTTGGTTGTCGGAATCTCCGACCATGTGTACGGGGGCTTATATCTTTGGTAAGGTTTAGTAACACCTTTGGTTAAGTAAGGTAAGTAACACTTTTAAAATGTGCCTGTTTAAAAGGACCTAGTCACCAATAAGCAAAATATATTTTCTGCACTCTCCATAGTGTATATTATTGTATATTATTATATACAATAATGTATATTAAAAATGTTAATTTTGTTGCCTTTATGCATCACCCACATCAAATCTATCATCTTTTGGCTTGAGTCCCGGCACTAAGAATATACCCAGCAGCATTCCTTTCATTAGCAACAGGAAGCTGCACAAGGTCCAACTAAAGTTTTCGTCAGGAGGGCACAAAAGTAAAAGACAAACCTTGGTCACCTTCACTGACCCAAGCTACAACGGGCAGACTATTGTGAATATCAATATCTCTGCCTAGTAGCTTTCCTCTACCGTGCATTTGCAGGCTCTAGCCAGTGGTATGGCCAGGGCAAACCAATATGGCAGCATTCAGGAAGGGGAAGCAATACGTAGTTGTTGTTTAGTCGTTGTGTCCGACTCTTCGTGACTTCATGCTCGTGGACCATAACGTGCCAGGCTTTTCTGTCCTCCACTGCCTCCCAGAACCTGCTTAACCTCATGTTCATTGTTTTGGTGATGCTATATGTACAGTGGTGCTCTATCTTTAGGAGAATGGTGAAAGACACCAATACATATAGATTTATTTCAGCTATGTAATTTATTTATACGAGTAATGAGTTTATTTTAGTTCTTTTCAAGGGAAAAGTGAATAATTATAAGTATTTGGAACGCTATTGGAAAGTCTGTAAACTATATTCAACATTTGTGAAATTGAAAGGTCTTGTTAACTTTACTTCTCTCTAGATGTAACTATCCCAAATAAACAAGAAGTCATTTAAATGCAAAAATATGCGCTTATTTACAAAAAAAGGTAGTGAAGCACAATCGGAAAATCTGTTCTCTTCCCATGCCATATGACAAGCGAGAAGGGTTTATCTGATGACCAGGATTGCAAACAAAATAAAGATTTATTTTTTCTCTTTACTCAGAATTAAAAAAATAAGTCCTTTTCCTTTCTGGGCTGGGGACCCTAGGAATTTTAATGAAACATCTAACACCCAATTAGACAACGCCTTACGTTCCATAATAAAAAAACATGTAAGGTCTTGCCCCAAGCAGCCTGAGCACTGCTCAAGCAGGACAAATGTCACTTATTTTGGGAACCACAAATCTGCACTAAATGCAAAAAGCACGTTAGTCGAGAGCAGAGCCGGATTTCCATCACTGGAATTTTTATATACAGTATACATTGCTTTTATACATACATTCATATATACATGGCCTTTTACAAGAATTACATTGTTTCCGATTTATTTTTTCTTTAAAGTAGAATAGACAAAATAACAATTAAAGCATCTTATATCTTCATCAATTCCTATTTTATTTAATAAATATCTATTTATCTCGCCAGTGCGAAGTACTGTACCTACTCCAACAAGATGGCAATGCCGATCCCCTTGTAGTAACATCACTGTAGCATTGTCATTCTGCACAGCCACTGTAGACACTGGGGCTACAGGGCTGAGAGCTTGTGCTGTTTGAGGAGGAGGGTTATCATCACCGTCACTGCGGATAACCCTCCTCCGCATTGGCAGTCACTGGAAGACATGGCCAGCTTCACCACTAAGCAATGTAACAGACAACATAATGCTACCTAAATCATCTGGTATACAGAATTAGTTTGACTCTTTGGGTCGCCTTTCGTCAGTAGGATCAAGGTCTAGGATCCTTTCTCCAGAGCGGAGAAGACTTCTTTAGAATATATGATGCCATCACAGGGGTAAACATGACTCCTGAGCTCCCGAGTAAGGGCCTGTGCCAACAGACAAATGCAACTTGCTTTCATGACATTGTGCTTCCATTCAACATCAATTTCAGATGTTTACGAGATTATTCACAGTTCATGAACAGGTTCAACTGCACTGTAACTGACCTGGTTCTGACCTACACTAGACCACCTTCTAAGCTGCACTGACCACTCCAGGCTGCTTTTGCATTTCTTTTGACCTATATGACAGTCCTAAGGTGGTAGGCAGAAAGTTCAAGAGGAGGGGAAGGGTAAAAGGAAAAAGTTAACCCATAGAGCAGCCTTTCTCAACTAGGGTTACTTGTTGCTTGGGGTTTCTTGATGAATGATCTATCGGGGTTATTTACTGGAGAGTGCAAAATCTGGTGCAACTCTGCATAAAAACCAATCAGCTTCTAGGTTTTATTGTGAAAGCTTAATTGAAGAAGCTGAAATTAGAAGCTGATTGGCTACCATGCAGAGTTGCACCAGATTCTGAGTGCACCAGCTTTAGTAAATCTCCCCTGTGTCTACTTAAATAATCTTTTTAGGTATCTGTAAGGGAGATATTCTCTTTACAGATAACCGACGTGAAGAACATCCTTTTCACTGACTACCAGAGTACAAGGGCCCTTCCCCAACCATCAGGATAAAGGGGTACTTCCCAACTTACCACCAATGAGCGGGGTTACTTTTCCACTGAAATGACTGGGCGAGAGCCCTTGTCACCATCATCAGAGAAGCCTTGGGTATCAAATACACCAAGTACACTACATTGCTTATTTTTGTATTTATTCTTATATCTACAACTTACTGTTCACACTAATGAACTGTAAATATAATTATTAGCAGGGGTTCCCTGAGACCTGAAAGTTATTTCAAGTGTTCCTCCATGTTGAAAGTGTTGAGAAATGCTGCCACAAAGGACTTTATATGAATGATGATATAGACACTAATCTTTTCCAGGGTGATCAAACTGTAGCCTTGTCAGCATACTAACTCCTAGCAAAGCAAACTGTAAACATGTTAAATAACCTCTGCTGAATCTAATAGAAAAATGCATAAAAGGATAGAACTGGCAGGATTTTAACTGTATTACATGTATGCTGATCATAAACAAAAAAGTTGTTCAGTTGATATAGAACTTTGCTTTCTCCTCCGAACATCATTAGAGCTCAGGAATCCCGGTTTGAAGAAAACAGGCCAATGCTGGCATTATACTGTGTCAAACAGTTTGAAAGGATTGCAGGTGTATTAATATTTCATAGCTGGAGTCCCATTCTGCTCTCTGACTGTTCCTTCACTGTTTAAGTTAAAGGCACAGCCCTTGACAGGCCCCCTTGTTCAAACGCTCTCAAACCAGCAAGCGCATACATTTAATTAGACTCGCTATTGGCTGCTGCCGTAAAAGTTTCCACATTGAAATCAATAATTTAATTAGAAAACTAGGCTTATAAAAATCATTGCAGACGCAGGCAGTTTCATTTGTGAAGGGGTGCGCACGCGCCGGCACGATTCCATTAGCACCCTGTTGTGAGATCACCCAACCTGAACCCGCCTCCTTTTTTCCTTTCACAAAGTCTAATCTCAGGACAGATTTCAAACTAAGAGAAAAAGATACCGGAGTTAGGAGATAAAAACATATTGACAAGCTGAGTCCTACGAGGCGGCACTGTCTGCCAAGCATGCTTTTGACTGAAAGATACGCGTCCTTCCTTTAATGCATTGTAGGACAGAAGAGTGAGCCCTACTGAATAGCCCAACTGACTAATGACAGTGATTAATGCTTTCTTTAAAATGTACAATACAGAGAAGGCAATTTGCCAGAGAGAAATTGAATTTCTTCAACCTCTACAGGAGCAGGAAACCTGTGGATCTCAGGCTGTTGCTGAAGAGTACCTGTCACTTACTCCCCAGTGAAAATTACCCTTTTGGAAGGGAAAGTCTCACGTTATTATATGCAAATCAAAAGAGAGATTGACATTCAGGGACGCAGGTAACAAAAATATTTTGGAAAGTTAGACGACTGGTCATAATCAACCCAAGGCCACCTCAATTTGATGGTTCAGTAGAACCTTTGGGCAATGATTGGAACATTTACAAATAGCAATAAAGGGCTATCCAATGATAAAAACCCTCAGATTTTAAGTGCTTCTCTTTTCTCAGTGAAACCCTGCAGTCATGGGGCTGATGCATCTGTTCATCTTCTTCTACCAATATAGCATTAATGTACTTAGTTTGCAAAAATAAAATCGCTTCCCATTAATTCTACATGTTTACTTCAATCTCTTCATAGTTATTTAACCACTTGCCCACCGCTGGCCGTCATACGACGTCCTTGACTTTGTGGGGGTATATCTGAATGATGCTTGCAATATACAGGCATCATTCAGATATTGTCTTTGGCAGCCGGCAATTCCCTACACCAGTGATGGCGAACCTTGGCACCCCAGATGTTTTGGAACTACATTTTCCATGATGCTCTGGCACTCTGCAGTGTACTGGAGCATCATGGGAAATGTAGTTGCAAAACATCTGGAGTGCCAAGGTTCGCCATCACTGCCCTACACCATAAGAATGTCTTGTTGCTTGATAGTTCTTACGGGTGGCAAGAGGGGATGCCCCCCCCCCCCCGCTGCTTCTACCGACTCACCGCTGCCATCGGTGAGTCGGAGAAGAGATTGGCAAACTAAAGAATTGCACTCGCAGCATCTGAACAGCCCAGGCCAACTTTTATTTTTACAGTACCGGTAGCCGGCTGGGAGGCAGTAAAACCGTGGCTCAGCCGCCCATTCATACCATCTTCTAACCATCTGAAAGACACCTATTTCCTGAGCCGTTGTAACTGTTACTTTTAGTGTCAGATGTATGTTTTTCATATATTTACTTACGTATCGACCTTCCTAGGTTCAAAATTATTATAAAGCAGAATTAAGTCTGGCTCTCCACAACAGTACCATTTTCTCATGTGGCCCCTTGGGGAAATGAATTGCTTACCTCCGCTCTAAAATGAATCAATTTGTTATTTTCAAACACTAAAGCTACATTTTCCACTATTGCGACCCCCAAGTCGCTCGATTTAGAGTACGACTTTAAGTGCAGCTTTGATCCAACTTTACAGTCTCTGGATCAAAGTTGCATCAAAGTAGTGCAGGAAATTTTTCAAAGTCGCTGCAACTTTAAGTCGCAACTGGAACGGAACAGACTGGAACGGGTGCCATTAAACTCAATGGGCTGTGACATGTCATGTGACTTTATGTGTCCAAAGTCGCATGACAAGTCACAATAGTGGAAACATAGCCTAAAGGAAAAGCGGTGCTGAAAAAAGCACCAGTAGATTTGATCATTTCTTGAGCATGAATTCTTCACTGGCCGTGTAACCAAGTATGATCAGAGGTGTCATCTCCTTTATTCTTTGTGATAGAAGGCGTCCTCCTTCCCCATCTCAGAACCGTTGGGGAGGTATCAGTGCCAATAAGGAAGCAATGCTGTGTTGTCACCTAAAGTAACTAACCTTACCAGCATCAGTCTCAGAAAACTCATTGTAAAGCTTCATATTTTTCTTTCTGAATCTTTGTGTAAAGCTCCATCTCAGTCATCACAGAAAATATTATTCTTTCTGTAAAGCGTAAGAATGCTTTTGATGATGTTGCAGGGAAGCAGGCCCCCGAGTGACAATATTTAACCCATAGGATTGTGTGCCCGGCACTAGCAGAGTGTTTGCCTTATAAAATAATAACAAGCTTCCTTTCACTGCAGCTATCCAACGCAGAATGAGATAAACTGACTTCAATTCTGTATTCTGCTCTGTATCACAACGGCGTGCATGCATGACATCTCTGTTGCATGCAATATTTAAATGTCTTTGTTATAAAGAGAATACAGCCACAAAACATTTTACTGGAGAAAGCAGAATGGCTGAGCTGATGGAAAAATACCTGCATAATGTAGGTAAGGCATTCATCTACAAGTCAATTTAAACAACAGACTTTGCTTCGATCCTACATGCCTAAATAATAGACAGAATTGTACGTCTGGGTCTGCATGCAAACTATTCTTAAAACAGGTCTTCCATGAAAGTAGAAGCTACCTTCACCCCTTACAATACATATTGCTTAGAGCTAGACTCTATCTAGACTCTAGCTAGCTCTGAGCACCACAAACTAAGCCCTTGTACACACGGTCGGAGATTCTGACGGAATGTGTCCGATCGGACCGTTTTGTCGCATATTCCGACTGTGTGTGGTCTACATCAGACTGTTTCCGTCAGAGTATCCGACGGACCAAGTTTTCCAACTTGTTTGTAAAATTTTCTGACAAAATGCTCCGATCGGACATACTCCGATCATGTGTAGAGAATTCCGATCGGACAAAGTGCCACGCATGCTCAGATCAAATTCCTACACCAAAGCTATTGGCTACTAGCGTGAACGTAGTCCCGTCGTAAGGAAATAACGTAATCACGTCGGATTTTCCGACAACTTTGTCCGACCGTGTGTATGCAACAGTTTCTGGCAAAATCCGTTGGACAAAATCTGACGGATTTGGTTGTCGGAATCTCCGACCGTGTGTACAAGGGCTTAAAGTGTTACTAAACCCAGGACCCTGCATTTACCATATCTGGTCTCCCACAGTACACAGAACATTAAAATGCAATTATTTTAGTAAATATAAACTTCTAAATACGTTTCTTATCAGAAGTATATAGCAATCTTGTGACTTCTATCAGTGTCCAGTCAAACACTGGTTAGAGCTTGTAGGAGGAGTTTTCATTCTCCTCTGACTGTGCTATGAGGCTGCATGACCCCTGACCATCGGCCTGGAAAGTGCTGATTGGCCCTGTGTAGATCACATGCACCCTCCCCAATAAAAAAAAAAACTCTCTAGCAATAGACACCAAACTAAGCATGTGCAGAGTGGCCTGACTCTTACTTCGAACTATCTTGTTTCATGCACGTAAAGTTATATTGTTGCACTGGAAAGATGGCAACTCTCCAACACTACAATCTCCGTTACGTATTAATGGGGAGCTTCCCAAATTCAAGCTTATATATGAGAGTAGAATATGTTCAAAATTTTTTTTTAAAGTGCGGCAACCATGGTTAGATGTTTCCAATTCCTTCTGGGGTACTGTTCTACAAGCTGAACTGAGCTTGATCAATTCCAATCAGTTTGGGATCGAATGACCTGGAGAAGGGTATATAACGAGCGAGAAAGAAGATGTTTTATAAGCTATGTGGAATTTATCTGTGGTAGAGATGGGGATCAAGGCACTTTGAGATACTGGTGGGACTTGGGTGTGTATGAATGGTGTATGTATGTTGTTGCTTTGGTTTTAGTTAGTCCACTAGAAATGAACCTTCCTGGTATGGCTTATGTCGGACATTCCGCTCGTGTGTACGCGGCATAACGCTTTAATTTTAATAGGGATATAATAATACCATTTTCTCAGAGCGAGTACGAGTACCGATATTTTTCTCCAAGTACTTTCCAATACCAATTACCGATACCAATTTTTTGTTTGCGTTGTGCAGTACGAATGGAGCCCATGCAAAATGAATAGGCTCAAATTGCACTGCAAAGAATGCATCACTGCTTCTGTGTGAACCCAGGTTGAAGTCAGTAGGACAAGCCTGGGTTCACACAGGAGCGGTGTGGAAAACTGCATGTGATTCAGACAAGAATCGTACATCGCATTCGTGTTCAAATGACATGCGATTCTTTGCAGTTCAATTTGAGCTCATTCATTTTGTATGGGCTCAATCACACCGCATGAAAAAAGGCAACGGTTTTAGGTATCAGAGAATTTTCACGAGTACAAGTACTCGTGCAAATGCTTAGTGTTGGCACAAATACCGGTATTGGTGCAACACAAATTTTTAATATTCAAAGCAAACTCATTTAGCAATCCATGTCTTCATGCTTTATTTTGCTGACAAATCACTTTGAAAAACACCCCCTAGCATTGCTAGCTTCAGTCACCTTGAGTAGGGGGAAGATGATTCATGTACCCTTTACTTACTGGAATCAATCTGCCCTGGAGGGCATGCTCATCTGAGAAAGACCTCCAGATAAAAGAAAAAGCCCATGAAGACTAATGGGATGTATGAGCTCACTTTGGCCTAGGGCAGACTTAGGAAATAAATATAATATTCCTTTCTGTCTATTTACTAATGCTAACAGCATAACAATTAAAAATAGGTATTGTTGATTGAAAGCGTTTAGTTCCACTAAAAAAATCCTCCCACAACAGTTTGTTTAGAGGCATTTGGGGATCTCTCAGGTCAGCTTCCATCTCAACTTCCATTACAGAATTTCACTTATACTGGAAAAGAAGCCCAGTTTATTGTTAGCTTAGCGGTTTTTGAAGAGAAGGGCCAGGCTACCGAAAACCTGTAGACTGAATCATCAATGGACTTTTCTGAAACACTTGAAGGCTCAAGTGGCAAGATGTCCCACCATGGAATCTCACGCATTCTTCAGCTGCCAAGGGCATATCCATGCATTCTTAATCTATAATAAATATTAAAAATTCAATGCTGGCAATGAGTCTCCTTTGTGATATCAGAGGTTGGTGGGTGGAAATGGAAAACTGATATGGAGATTTCAGATGGTAGTCCCAGAGATGGCGAATAACAACATCTATCCAACACTGAAATAACAGTTTGATGTTGTATAAAAATATAATTAAATATTCATAATAAGATGAGGGGCTACAACAGGGGTAGGGAACCTATGGCTCTCGAGCCAGATGTGGCTCTTTTGATGGTTGCATCTGGCTCTCACCTCTCAATCCGCAGATTGCGTGGTGTGCCAATCCGTGGATTGAGCCCATAGGAAAGGCCACAGCTTCGGCCTAGCTCCGGAGCTGCGGCCATCTTGGTACACACGGCAGGGGCCTAGGTGAGCGGCGCGCTGACGTCATCATCACCCGTCTCAACTGCTCGTGGATCTGCTTGCCTGTGTAGTGGTAAGCAAGCAAACAATCGTAGGGGAGATGTGGATATTACAGTGGGGGAGATGATGTGGATATTACAGTTATAATTGAAATTAGTCGATTAATCGATTAAAAAAAAAAAAAACTTCGTTTTAAACATATTGTATGGCTCTCGCAGAATTACATTTTAAAATATATGGCGTTCACGGCTCTCTCAGCCAAAATAGTTCCCTACCCCTGGGCTACAAGAACATACATCTTCTTTTAATCTAGCCATACCCTTTCAGTGCCGCAGGATGAATGAGAGAAATATGTTGATTCCCTCGTCAACACTAAACAGCATGGCTGGAGGAACCTCCACTTCCGGCTATTGTATTATGAGATCCAGCACCTGCAAATGTCAGAATAACTGAACAATGGCTGCATCTGATTGGATGCGACCACTGTCCAGTTGACAATTGTTCACCTAGCTCCTTCAGTCTTCAGACCAAAAGATGCTGTTTACAGATTCGATTATCTCCTGGTCATCAGGAACCTCATCAGGAACCTCATCAGGAACCGGCTGAAATTTGCTCTATGTATGTCCAGCCTTAGATGCTTCTACTTATAATGGAACTCCACCAACTTGCTCTATTTTGCATGCAGTAGCATTCAACTTTCTTAAAGTTTTACTACTTTCACCACATCAGGGAGATCTGCTCTGAAAGTCGTTCTTTTAGAGAGCATTATCTATATATTCTCGAAATCTTGAAGGTACCCAGCCTCACCATAAAGTGATTGGCCTCAGCCTCCAGTGGAGTTTCAATAGTCAAGTCGTGAGACTGATTTCCCTGCTAAGATTACAGAAATTACGTATAGCCAATAAATCTAACACTACTACTTCACTGCCCAAAAACAAAGAAGAAAGTTCGCATTTTCGTCTTCCTAACAAACTTCTTCATAGTTACAACCCGCCAACTCCTACCCAAGGATGTTGCCTTTCACACATGCAGTTGGGCCAGATTAAAGAAGAAATGTACTTTGTGAATGGGATATTATTACACATCATGCATCCTTCTCCAAGTAGCCATCTCTAATCCCCTGAGGACACAGAATTGTGCAGCTTCGCTGAATACTTTGCCTGGTACTTGTCAATGCTGATCTGCTACATGTCTGATCTAGAGAGCCGCAGCACGCTCATTTTCTATTAGGCAAGCTGTCAGACAGAAATTAATGACAAAAAAAAAACTGAAATGTTTCCTAAAGTTTTCCTTCATCATTCTGTGTCTAATCCACATGCCTTTTCTCGCAAAAAAAAACGAGAACATCTACAAACTAGAAATTCAGCAGCCTAATTGATTCCGCGTCCATTTATCTCAAAGGGTCTATTTATAGCCGAGCGTCAGATCAGCAGAAGGTATGTGTTGTATTCCTAGTCACACATATAGATAGGTTCCAATTTAGTCTCCTGAAGTTAATTATTGATAAACAGTAAGCACAGATATCCTATTTTTAACACTGCAGGGCTTGGTGGGGTTTTGTTTACCCACCAGAGTAAAGATTTAAAGGGTCAGTCCACCCAAAAGCAGTACTTAAAATGGATCCGAAATACAAAAAGTGAAGATTTGTTGTTTGAAGTGAACATTTAGAAATGTTAATTGTTTGTTAGGCGGCACAGTGGTGTAGTGGTTAGCACTCTCACCTAGCAGTAAATAGGGTCGCTGATTCAAATCCCAACCATGACACTACCTGCTTGGAGTTTGCATGTTCTCCCTGTGCCTGTGTGGGTTTCCTCCGGGTACTCCGGTTTCCTCCCACACTCCAAAGACATGCAGGTAGGTTAATCGACTTCTGTCCAAAATTGGCCCTGGTATATGAATGGGGACCTTGGATCGTGGGCTCCTTGAGGGTAGGGACCAATGTGAGTGTGCAATGTACAGGGATAGGGACAATTGTAGACACTTACTCAGGTTGAACTGGATGGACTGGTGTCTTTATTCAACCTTAGTAACTATGTACTATGAAAAGTGGTTCTAGAGGCTCAAGGTTTTCTTTTAAAAACCTCTGTACAGCAGCCCCTCAGCCCCCTCTAATACTTAGCTGATGCCCATCACGATCCAGCTGCTCTCTGAGGAACCTCCCTTCTCATTGGTTGCCGATCATAGCCAGTGAGCCAATAAGGAGAGAGAGTGGGAAGGGCTGAGCTGCAGCTTTGTGTGTGAAAAGAACATGCAAAGCAGCGGTTCGGGAGCAAGCCTGCTTGGGTGCCCCCATTGCAAGCTGCTTACTCTGTAGGAGGGAGGGGCCAGGAGCACTGGCGGGAGACCGGAGAAGAGGGGGATTGGGGCTGCTTTGTGCAAAACCACTGCAGAGAGCAGGTAAGTATAACGTGCTTGTTATTTTTTTTTTTAAATGCCTTTAATATCACTTTAAGTAATACCCTGAAAATATACTTTTTATCTTCCTGAAAAATAACAGTGTTCTTCTTGGTATGTAGGGTGCCTAGGCATTCCTGTGCCTACACACTGACTTATGAATATCTGCAGTGTGAGATTTAAAGCTCTGCTGCATCTGACTGGCATTTTTGGGAGATGTGAAATACGATTGATGCCAGTACTGTGCTGCTCACTATTCTCCTTGCTGGTGACCCTGACATGAGGAAGAAAAATCCTCCTTCTACCTGGATCTCTGGCTGTATATTTGCAATATGAGATCTAAGGCACTGCTGCCTCTGACTGCTAGTCTCATGAGATTTGGAGTGAGATTTGGTGCTGTTTGTTTTCCTTTCTGGATGCTCACAGAGATCGGGAAGTAAAGCCCTGCCTCTACCAAGATGGTCAACTCCACACAGAGAAACAGTGCAGAATAAGGCATGGTATGTCAATATGTGGCAAAATCCCAACCACAGCACTGTCTGTTCCTGTGTGGGTTTCCCCTGAGGACACCACTTTCCTCCCACACCAAAGACATGTCGGTAGGCTTATTGGCTACTGTCTAAATTGGCCCTATGATGTTTATGTATGACTGAGTTAGAGACCTTAGACCAGTGACGGCTGGTGCTTAATATTTTTTTTTTTTGGGGGGGAACAAACCTGTCCCCCTAACTCGCACAACCACCCCCTCTACCCACAGGAGATGGACGGGAAGGCAGCGATCGGACAGGAAGGCGGTAATCAGTCCAGATTTACCTTAGGAGGCTGCTCCTCACTCCAGCTTGCCAAGGCCATTGCTTCTCCTCCCGGCCGAACAGGAAGTGGGTCCTGAGACCTGATTGGCCGGTAGTCCTAGGACTCCCTGACCAATCGGTTCTCAGGACCTGCTTCATGATTGGCCCGGAGGAGAAGCAGGAAGACATTAGCAAATATTAATTTGCTAATGTCACACCCCAAGCTCACCCTTTTTTTTAAGCCAATTAGAGCCTCAGGCTCTAATCGTATTTAAAAAAAAAACCCATTGAAATTCATGTGTCCGGCACCCTGCATGTAGATTAGGGGCCAGGCGCATGGATTAGGGGGGGTGGCGCCCCTACGCTTCCAATGGAGCGGCTGCCACTGCCTAAGATTGTAAGCTCCTTGAGGGCAGGGGCTGATGTCAATGTATAATATATATGCAAAGCATAAACTGATGGCACTGTAATAAAATAGTACATTTCAGCTGAAGGGAGATTGCAGGTCCTTCTTTTTTTGGGCGCAACTTCCAGAGTTAATTTCCTCTTTAAAGTCAAACTATACTTTGGCTGCTCTATTTACCTGGAGATATGTGGTATGCCCAGCACTTCTGGGGGGGGGGCGGGGGCATGTGGCTTTCTCCCTTTCCTCTAACATCGGGTTCCTGTGTGGCCAATTGTCAGGGCTGAATTTCATCACACGGGGTTGGGGGTCCGTAGCCCTCTGTAAGATTCAGTCGGAACAACTTGAAGTTTGCACAGGTCTTTTTCTCTTTTTTTTTTTTTTTTTTTTACTTTGCCCCGACCAGCAAAAGAAACCACCATAAATGCAGTTTATAAGAAATAGAAGCCAACAGCTGATTCACATCACTAGATTCTGTCTATAACTGATTTATCTTTTTAGGGTGGCCTGACCCTGTAACAGAGATCAAAGCAATACAGATTTTACTGCTCCAGCATAGGGTAGAGCACACTATCTCAAACACTTTAAAGACTCTATAAAAAGAGTATTCTGGGACCTCTTTTCTAAGTCCCATCATATGTCCCTCACATCTTTATGTACAATACACGGCTTTCAAAAGTGCATCTGTTGGTCACATTAACTGACTTGAATCGTACAAATGTGATTCTACTATGACTTCATGGGTTGCTGATATATTGATAGACTGATGACTATAAAAACTGTCTTGGTTTGAGAAGGCAAGTATGGTAGTTCTAAAGGCAAAACATTTTTTTTCCCCTTAATGTACTCTATGCAGCTTCTGGGTGCAGCCTCCCCCTTATATTTCCCAAGCCTCATCTCAGTACAGTGATGTGCTTGAGAGCAGCGGCTCTCCCAAATCCCTCTGCATTGGCTCACACAGCAGTGGGAGCCATTGGCTCCTTCTGCTGTCAATCACAGCCAGCGAGCCAATGACGAGAGAGCAGGAGTGGGGCCGAGCCATGCTCTGTATGTGAATGGACACACAGATCTCAGCTCGGAAGAGGGCCTGCTCGAGTTCCCCCTCAGCAAGAAGTTTGCTAGTGGAGGTAACTAGGCAGGGGGGAGGAGCCAGGACTACTGACGGGGAATGGTTCTGTGCAAAACCACACAGGGCAGGTACGTAATAGCCCTTGTACACACGGTCGGACATTCCGACAACAAAATCCGTCTGAATTTGTCCGAAGGACAAAGTTGTCGGAAAATCCGATCATTTGGAACGTGATGACGTTATTTAGTTACGACGGGAATATGTTCAGGCTAGTAGCCAATAGCTTTGGTCTAGGAATTTGATCTGAGCATGCGTGGCACTTTGTCCGATCGGAATTCTCTACAAACGATCGGATCATGTTGTCGGAAAATTTTTATATCCAGCTCTCAAACTTTGTTGGTCGGACATTCCGACGGAAAAAGTCAGATGAAGCCCACACACAGTCAGATTATCCAACAACACGGTCCAATCGGTCCAGTCGAGTAAAACAGGGCAGCTGGGGGCTGGTGCACTACAATAGGTTTTTCCCCTCAATGCATAGAATGCATTAAGGTGAAAAACGGCGAGAGTTTGCAACCCCTTTAAGGAAGCACAATCCTGAGATTCAGTTTGGAATTAGGGTGAACTCTCTATGCTATAAGTGTTTTGAAATTTGAAAGATGTGGGATAGGGTTGCTACTTTTATTAGAAGTGGAGACAGGTATGCTCGTTATAATTGACGTTAGCCTTGCTCTGCTTTAATATGCAAATGATTGAATGGCTACAACATGGATTTAGCGCATCGCTGGTAGGATTTAAGCAAACTTTCTAAGCTTCATCCATCGAACGCACCATATTCAATCAATTAACGAAGTATACCTAGTGTAGCTTGCATATCGGTGGGTGCCTGTAGCTAGCATTAAATCTGAAATGGGTTATTTAAACCTCTATCCTCCAGTGATTTCAAAATTAACATTTCAACACATTCAGTTCTGCATACAGGCTTAAATCTGAAGGCCTACAAAAAAAAAAAAAAAAAAACTGTCCCCGGTTATGGGAGATAATGAGGAGCCCTATGAATGGGGAGAGCACCAATCTCTTACTGTACAGTGATGGGAATCTGCTAATCCCCTGGGCTGTAACTGGCAGCAAATTCCTTTACAGTATCTCCCAGAAACATACATTATTATGGATCTGGGTTACTGCTCTGCCACTTTCCTTCTATGTGCACAACACTCTGCAAAATCCAAAAGAGAAAAAAAAAAAAAAAAAAAAAAAGACTGTGAAATGAAAATAAATGATGAGGGAAAACCATTTGCATAAATGTAAATTAACGAGTGAGACATGTGTCATGTCCTACTGGTAGAATATCTGCTTATTAAGAGACAACACTAGGACATTAAATGAAGAGATCAAAGGCAAGTAGACAGTGTCTCGTCACAGTAATGGAAGAGACATAAGGTACCCATATACAAGATAAACTGACTGTTTAACAACACAGCATGGTACAATAGAAAAAAAAAGCCAAATATGGCAATTAAAGGAAACCGGTACAGAGAGAAATATGTAGACTGATGTCGCTGATCACCTTCTGGATAATGACGATTGCCTGGCTATCTCTGGCTATAATACTCTCTGAGTCAATGACCCAGTCGCGCTGCGCAATAAGGACGGTCCCCGCTGCCTCTGGGATCTGTGTGTTTCCCAGCAGGCAGCGGGGCACTTGCGGAAAGGGACGGGCCCTTGCGGAAAGGGGCGTAATCTACGCCCCTTTCCGCAGAGAGCTATCCCGGAAGTGGGTGCAGATACCTGTACTGTACAGGTATCTGCACCCCCCCTCCCCCCTGAAAGGTGACAATTGTGGCGCCGGAGGGGGGGGAGGGTTCCGATGAGCGGAAGGTCCACTTTAGGGCGGACCTCCGCTTTAATGCATTCTATGCATCACGCCCCCCCCCCCCCCAATACTAACCTGAGCCCCCCTCTATCCAGCAAAGTTGTAGGATTATCTCAGCTGCCCGTGATGCCTCTGCTCATTGGCTGAAACAGCAGTGCGTCACCATTGTCTCCCGCTGCGGTCAAAGTCAGTCAGCCAATAAGAAAAGAAAGGGGCTGGGCCGCAGCTCTGTGTCTGAATGGACACGGAGCTGCAGCTTTGCTAGGGTGCCCCCATAGAAAGTTGCTTTCTGTGAAGGTACTCAGCAGGAGGGAGGATCTGGGCTGCCCTGTGCAAAACCACTGCACAGGACAGGTAAGTATAAGATGTTTATTTTTTTTTAACAAAATAAACAAAAAAAAAAAAAAAACGAGACTACAATCACTTAAATTGAACAGGCTGAAGTTAGAAGCCGATTGATTACTATGTGTGCTCCAGTTTTAGTAAATTTCTCCCCATCTGTTTATGCATTACAGCATTCTAGCTAAAACATGCTGCAAAAATCTTATACCACATCACCAGACACAAGCAACATTTTAACCGCTTGCCACCCGAATCACGAGAACGTACAGAGGCAAAGAGGCTCTTCTGTGACAGATCACCTACCTAGTACTTGATCTGTCACTTCTGGGTGATTTGTCACAGCAGAAGCCGATCAGCGAGTGCCAGCGTATGGATGTCTGCGGCCACCCGCCGACCCCCCTGGAAAACACACTGAACAGAGCTCTGCCTGTGAAAACAAGGCCGAGCTTTATTCTGACAGGGAGGAATAGATGGATTTTCTTTCCCTGAAAAGTAGGGAAAGAAAATCAATCCTTTCCCTTACTGAAAGCACCTCACATAGTATACACAAACACTGGCTAGGCACACATTTAACCCTTTTATTGTGCTGTTAAACCCCCTTCCAGCCAGTGTCATTGGTACAGTGACATATTTTTAGCACCGATCACTGTTTTATTGTCACTGGTTCCCACAAAGTGTCAGTTAGTGTAAGAATGTCCGCTACAATATCGCAGTCCTGCTATAAGTCGCTGATTGCCGCCATTACTAGTATTAAAAAAAATAATAATCCATTATATATCCCATAGTTTGTAGACACTATAACTTTTGCGCAAACCAATCAATATACGCTTATTGGTATTTTTTTTTTTTCACCAAAACATGTAGCTGAATACATATTGGCCTGAATTCGGTTAGCATGAGGACTTCACTGGATCCAAGGTCAGGTAAGTATCCTCAT
Source organism: Lithobates pipiens (assembly GCF_037356315.1). Classification (NCBI taxonomy): domain Eukaryota; kingdom Metazoa; phylum Chordata; class Amphibia; order Anura; family Ranidae; genus Lithobates; species Lithobates pipiens. The sequence goes on along the minus strand of NW_027507788.1, from coordinate 194,143,843 downwards.
ATTAAAAGTCAGCAACTACAGTATTTGTGGCGGCTAGAGCTGCACAATTAATAGTCAAGAATTGTTATTGCGATCTTGACTAAAGTGTTTCACAATTCTTTCTATGCAAATAATTCTCTCTGCTCTTCTGAAGCCACATCCCACAAAAGAAAGAAAGGAAGAGAAAAACTGGGCAGTCTGCCAAGAATCACAACATTCTTTATCAGTTGAACTTAAGTATAAACATTGTAACAATTTGTCAATGGAATACACTTTGTGCGTGAGTTCAACCACTTAAACACTAAACCTTTTTCTGACATTTGTTGGTTTCAAGTTAAGATAATATTTTTTGGTTAGAAAAGGACTTGGAACCCCCAAACATTACATATACATACATATATATATATATATATATATATATATATATATATATATATATATATATATTTAGTAGACACCCTAAAGAATAAAATGGTGGTTGTTGCAATATTTTATGTGAAACTGTATTTGCGCAGCAGTCTTTCAAATGCAATTTTTTTTGAAAAAAATTACTTTAATGAATTAAAAAAAAAAATAACAAAAAAAAACTAACCAGTAAAGTTAGCCTTTTTTTTTTTTTTTTTGTATAATATGAAAGATTTTACGTCCCGGGAATTGTGAGAGAATCGTGATCTTTTTATTCTAAGCAAAAAAATTGTGATTCTCATTTTGGCCAGAATTGTGCAGCTCCAGTGGTGGCTGATTTTTGTTTGGGTGGGGGGACTGGAGCTCCTCTTTAAGCCCACCTATATCAAATAAGTTGACCACCGCTGCTCTTTAAGGGGTTGTAAAGGTAAACATTTTTTCACCTTAATGCATTCTATATATTAAGGTGAAAAAACATATGACAGTGCCGGCCCCCCCAACCCCCCTGTTTTACTTACCTGCCCCCTCAAAAGTCCCGCGCTTGCCCCGACGTCCTCTTCGCCGCTCAGCCTGGCCGTTGATTGGCTGGAGTGAATGGATTGAAAGCAGCGCAGCTATTGGCTTGTACTGCTGTCAATCACATCCAATGACGCGGCGCGCCGGGGGGTGGGGCCGAGTGATACAGCGAGCAGCTATAGCCACTGGCTACATCACGGGAGCGCGCCCGCAAGTGCTTCTCACCATGCGAGGGAGCTTGCATGAACGTGAGAAGTACTTGCGGGAGGAAGCCGAGACAGCCGCCGAGGGACCCCAGAAGAGCAGGTTCGGGGCCACTCTGTGCAAAACGAGCTGCACAGTGGAGGTAAGTATAACATGTTTGTTATTTAAAAAAAAAAAATAATAATCTTTTGCAATCCCTTTAACACAGGCAAACAAACAATTTTTCTATTAGATAGGAAAAGGATAACATTTCAAGTAGCCATATTTTTTTTTTTTTTCTTCGACGGAAACAAATTTTGTTTCCATCTTTGTACCACTGTAAACACGGTGATATTATGCAAAGGAAGAAAATAAAAAACTGTTGTGCTATTTAAGAACTTAAATGCCACCGTCTGACAGCAGAAGCGTGGTGAGTTCTAAGTGCGGAGCAAACTTCATATCAGTGAAAACTTTCAACCACAAACTAAACTTCGCTGTTCTCCATGTTGCATCTGTTCTCTTTTTCCTGCTCCTGAGCTGAAGGGGATCACAAAGCACGAAGAGACTCTGCGTCCGTGACCCGCTCCATCTGTGATAAAGTTCTTGTAGGGCGCCGGGAAAAGACTCAATGGCCTGGGGCCATGAACAGGATGGATTAAAGCTGTGAATGGATCAATGCTCCACTCCAGCTGCTAAAATAAAATCAATTTCTAACTGTTTGCCTCTGTGTGCACAGGATAAGGCAGTTGGAAGCGGGGAGGGCGAGTGACAAGGTACATTACAAGCATTCAGATAACCATGCTTATGATCCTTTGCCTAAGAATAAGGCATCCATTCTTTAGCAGCATCAGACTGCTGCAAGTGAGGCCAGAAAGAATAGAGAACATCTGAAAACAAAGAAACTGGCAGGAAGAACATGTCCTTCAGCATTTTAGCCACACATACTGGCTCTACTTATCAACAGAAAAGATCAACATCGGGTGGCTGCCAGGCTTACAACTCGTGGCAGAAAGTACCAGTGCAAATCAGAGTATCTAATAGCATTTACTACTGTGCAGTTTTTGAATATAAGCCTTGTTTAGGTCTAAATCCAGGCACCTAATTTCAATATTGCTAGCACTACGCTATATTACCAAAAGTATTGGTACACCTGCCTTTAAACGCAAATGAACTTTAATGGCATCCCAGTCTTAGTCCGTAGGGTTCAATATTGAGTTGGCCCACACTTTCCAGCTATAACAGCTTCAACTATTCTGGGAAGGCTGTGCATAAGGTTTAGGAGTGTGTCTATGGGAATGTTTGACTATTCTTCCAGAAGCGCATTTGTGAGGTCAGGCACTGATGTGGACAAAAAGGCCTGGCTTGCAGTCTCAGCTCTAATTCATCCCAAAGGTGTTGAGGTCAGAACTCTGTGCAGGCCATTCAAGGTCCTCCCCACCAAACTCGTTCATCCATGTCTTTATGGACCTTGCTTTGTGCACTGGTGTGCAGTCATGTTGTTACAGAAAGGGGCCATCCCCAAACTGTTCCCACAAAGTTGGGAGCATGAAGTTGTCCTAAACGTCTGATCTTGCCTTAAAGCGGAGGTCCACCCTAAAGTGGACCTCCGCTCATCGGAACCCTCCCCCCCTCCGGCGCCACAATTGGCACCTTTCAGGAGGGAGGGGGGTGCAGATACCTGTACAGTACAGGTATTCTGCACCCACTTCCGGGATAGCTCTCTGCCGAAAGGGACGTAGATTATGCCCCTTTCCGCAAGTGCCCGCCCCTTTCCGCAAGTGCCCCGCTGCCTGCTGGGAAACACACGGATCCCAGAGGCAGCGGGGACCATCCTTATTGCGCAGCGCGATTCGCGCATGCGCAGTAGGGAACCGGGAAATGAAGCGGAAAGGCTCCATTTCCTGATTCCCATACCCAAGATGGCGGCGGCAGCACCCGACAAGACGATCTAGAGATCGGCTTCGGGTGCCGACATCGCGGGCGCGCTGGACAGGTAAGTGTCACTATTTTAAAAGTCAGCAGCTGAAGTATTTGTAGCTGCTGGCTTTTAAAAAAAAAAAAGGGGGGGGAGGAGTCCCGGCGGACTCCCGCTTTAAGCCCTTGTACACACGATCGGACATTCTGACAAGCAAATCCATTGGGTTTTGTCTGACGGATTTTGTCTGAAACTGTTGCATACACACGGTCGGACAAAGTTGTTGGAAAATCCGATCATACATAACGTGATGACGTTATTTAGTTAAGACGGGACTACGTTCAGGCTAGTAGCCAATAGCTTTGGTCTAGGAATTTGATTGTGAACATGCGTGGCACTTTGTTCGTCGGAGTAGGCTACACATGATCGGAGTATGTCCGATCGGAGCATTTTGTCGGAAAATTTTACCGGCAAGTTGGAAAAGTTGGTCCGTCGGATATTCTGACGGAAACAGTCCGATGGAGACCACACACAGTCAGAATATCCGACAAAATGGTCCTATCCGACCGTGTGTACAAGGGCTAAGAGTTCCCTTCACTGGAACTAAAGGGCCAAGCTCAACCCCTGAAAAACAACCCTACACCATAATCCCCTCCCCATCAAATGATATGGACCAGTACACAAATCAAGGTCCATAAATACATGGATGAGTGAGATTGAGGTGAAGAAACTTGACTGGCCAGACCCAACCCAATAGAACACTTTTGGGATGTATTAGAGTAGAGACTGAGCCAGACCTCCTCATCCCCATCAGTGCCTGACCTCACAAACACGCTTCTGGAAGAATGGTCAAACAATACCATAGACACACTTAGTGGCGGCTAGCGCTCCATCGGTCGGGGGTGGGTCCGATCGCTCCATCCGGCCACTCCACACTAACTGTGGGGGAACCTTATAAAGAGGAGGGGCCTGGAGCACAGGCAGAGGACCCCAGAAGAAGAGGAGCGGGGCTGCTCTGTGCAAAACCATTACACAGAGCAGGTAAGTATAGGCATGTTTGTTATTTAAAAAAAAAAAACTTTCATTTGCGATCATGTTCAGAAGGTAGCAAATCCTGGGAGATTTATCACAAGTGATCTATAACATCCCATGACTATGAATTGTTGGGTAGTGATGGAATAAAGGGAACATGGTATTCCAAAGCAGCCTGAGGAAGGTGGGGGTGCTGACAACATAACTCCCCGTTTCCCTAGTAAGGAGCCAGGAGTGCGACGAGATATCTCTAGCAGCTTTTAATGGAAGTTATTCCTTCTCAAAGGTTCTAAGGACCCATGTACACTGCTGCTGGTAAACGGATGTTTAGGAGCAGTTGGGTGTTTTTTTCAGCTGCCCCTGAACTCTCCTCTGTTATCTTATCAGTACATGTACACATGGTCCTTTATAGTTAGTTGAGTTGAGAGGCATTATTTTGGAACGCAAAAAAATGCATTCAGAACGGATGTTCAGAGGCATTTGAAACGCCAAATACCTGTAACAGTCTGTGAACACGGTAACTCGCGTTTAGCCGTGTTTCGGTTATAGCCGTTTTTAATGAAGATACATTTCTGACCATCTGCAATGCAAAAAATGCTTCTAAACGCAAACTTGGCATATAAACGCGGCACAACAGACATTTTTAACCGCTGGTTACTGGCTGTCAAGTTCCCTCGTTCAGGGGAGGTCTTAAAATGTCCCGTGTGCATGAAGCCTTTGGCTGCATTCACACTTGAGCGTTTCAAAGCTGCGTGTTTTTTTTTGTTCAGGTCACCAATGTAAAAGGAAGAAAAAACCTTAGGTAGTTTTTCAGGCGTTTTGGTTCAGGTGACAAAACGCTCACATGTGAACAGGTGCCATTGAAATGAATGGGATTTTGCTTGTTGGGTGTTTTTCGGGCGTTTTACGAGCTGAAAACGCTCATGTGTGAATGCAGCCTTTAGAAACACCTGCTGTAAGTTTACATTAAAAGGCTACCTAGATCTAAAAATGTAAAACCCTTGTGAATTTTAAAAGTGAATTTCTCAAAAATGCTTATAAATAGAGACATGATTGAGAGTTTGCTGTAATCTATTTTTTACTGCTTGTTCAGAGTATGGAAATATTGTAGTGTGCATGATCTGGGCACAGGTTCACTTTGAACGATAGGATTTTGTTACTGAAGTTCCCAAAAAGTCAGCCACCATGCTTCACTAAAACATTAAAATCCATTTTTGGTGGATGGATATTTTAACACTATAGCATTACCAAGTCATTATATCGAGTGATAACATCACCTTTTATTTTTAGGGGCAGTCACACCATAGAAAAGCAGTTCCAGATGCTTTTCTGCATGTGCAATTTTGATGTGTTCTAGTGCATTTTTGGTGCAATCCAGTGCATTTTTCCCCCTCTTTTTTCTTAACATTAAAGCGGTAGTAAACCCGCACATTTTTATTTATTTTTTAAACCTGCAAAGCAAAAGGCATAATGAGCTAGTATGCACCGCATACTAGCTCATTATGAAATACTTACCTTAGAACGAGGCCCCGACATCTGGCCCGATCCACGCCAAGGGAGCCGACATGCTCCCTCGGCGTTTCTTCCGGGTATCGCGGCTCCGGCGCTGTGAGTGGCCGGAGCCGCGATATCGTCACTCCCACGCATGCGCGCGGGAGATTTCAGTCCGGCCGCTGCCGGATTTTGACGCCGAGAAACCCCTTGTGGGCATGCGCCGCTGCAGTCAGCGGCGCATACCGAGGGGAATATCTCCTAAACCGTACAGGTTTAGGAGATATTTTTTTTACCTACAGGTAAGCCTTATTATAGGCTTTCCTGTAGGTAAAAGTTAAAAATGTGGGTATACAACCACTTTAAGGGCCAGTTCACACCACATGCAGTCCAGTGCATTTTTTTCTGCATCAAAAATGCATGGAAAGTAGGTCATATGGTTTTCAATGGCATAATTCACACCAGTTCTTGCAGTTCCAGAAAAAAAAAAGAACATGCTGCCTTTTTGCTGCACTGGAACGCACCTAAATGTACCAGAAACGCATTGAAATTAATTAGAATGCACTTAAGCGCACCAAAAACGCACTGGAACACACGTCATTATTTAAGGTTAAGAAAAAATGCACTGGACTGCATCAAAAACGCTCATTCAGAAAAGCATCTAGAGAGCATCCAGACTGCATTTCTATGTTGTGAACTGGCCCTTAAAGTGGTTGTAAACCCTTACAAACCACTTTGACCTACATGTAAGCCTAGATTAAGGCTTACCTGTAGGTCCAAGAAATATCTCCTATACCTATACGGTTTAGGAGATATTTACCTGAAGACAGCCACCGCTGTCTACGGCGCACGCGCCGTAGACAGCGGCGTGCAGGCGCACTGGGTAAGCCGCAGATCGCGGCGATATGCCGCGAGTGTCGGCTCCCATGCACGACATCACTGCTGCTCTGGCGAATCACAGCGCCGGAGCAGCGAGACCCACCAAGAAGATGGACGCTCGGAACTACAGGGGACAGCAGTGACTTCGCTGGCTCCTGTGTCAGGTAAGTGTCACATAATGGACTACTATACCATGCATAGTAGTCCATTATGCTTTACCTTTGCAAGGAATCAGAGGAAGTAACACCCATCAGGGTTTACTTCCTCTTTAACAAGGACATGTTTGTTCCAGTTCGTTTTTGGTGCATTTTTTTATGAGTTTTTCAGCATTCCGGTACAGTCCAGTGCAGGAAAAATGCAGAAAGTCCTACTTTTTTTTCTGGAGCGCCATGGAACTGCAAGCACTGGTGTGAACTATGCCACTGAAAAACATATAACCTACTTTTCATGCGTTTTGGATGCAGGAAAAAAAACCGCACTGGACTGCATGTGGTGCAAAATGGCCCTAATTCAGTTGCTTTTTCTTTGGGGAGGGGTATAGTGTCTTGAATTATTTCACGATAATGTAAAAGGTCCAGTAAAATGGAGAAGTACAGGCTAATAATGCACTAAATGTAGTAGAATTGTACAGTGATCATGCTTTAGTGCCCCAGTCATGTTGGGATCTGTGATATTTTATTATATAAAATGCAATATATTTGTGTTGTGATGCCCAAGGTGCCATAAAAAAAATATAATAAATTTGTTTCACTATTTCAATGGAAGTATTAGGCTGCTATAAATCTGTAGGGCATACAACAAAATGATATTTCAGTCATGTGGTCGGGTCATATTGGGCAGGTGCAGTTTTTTTTAATCTATTATTATTATCATACAGGTTTTATATAGCGCCAACAGTTTGCGCAGTACTTTACAACATGAGGGCGGACAGTACAGTTACATTACAATTTGGTAGAAGAGGAATCAGAGGGCCCTATAGTGTTACAAACTACTATTATAATTATGCTCAATAGCCAGGTCATGTTTATTTGTAACAAAGCGGCATAATCATATAAAAGATTGACGTTATGGCGTACGCTTGTAATTAGTCCTCAGAATATGAAGTGTTTTAATTCTGGATGGTGATTATGTCCAGTGGTCAGGTCATGTCGGAGAAGTGTCGAGCGTCGCCCTGTCTGTTATAAATGTCGCACACTTGTATAATAATCATGCCCAATGGACAGGCCATGTTATGTGTATTGCGATCACGTACATCGGTCATTGTGCAGCTCTCTCTGTGTATGAAGTGCTACATTTCTGGTACATGATAACAATCAGTGGTCATGTTATCCTGTGTACTTGTAGTGTTTTCTCTCCGCATTCCGCGCTTCTCTGACAACAGACACAGAATTAATTGCTCAGTAACAATATCCCCGGGAACTGTTTTTCAAAGGTTAGGAAAGACATTTTATAACTGTCCATTTAAGAATGTCATAGCAAAAATAAAAAGTACCATTACAAAGGAAAATGACTGAACAGTTTTAGCCGTACTTCAAGCGGAGCTCCACCCTAAAGTGGAGCTTCCGCTCATTGGAACCCTCCCCCCTCCGGCGCCACAATTGCCACCTTTCGGGGGGAGAGGGGTGCAGATACCTGTATAGTACAGGTATCTGCACCCACTTCCGGCATAGATATCCGCAGAATCTGCGGATATTTACGCCACTTCCTGCGGGTCCCCCGCTGTCTGCTGGGAAACACACAGATCCCAGAGACAGCGGGGACCATCCTTATTGCGCAGCTCGACTCGCGCATGCGCAGAAGGAAACCGGGAATTGAAGCCGCAAGGCTCCACTTCCTGATTCCCATACCCAAGATGGCGGCGGCAGCACCCAAGAGCCGATCGAGAGATCGGCTTCGGGTGCCGACATCGCGGGCGCGCTGGGCGGGTAAGTGTCCTTATTTTAAAAGTCAGCAGCTGCAGTATTTGTAGCTGCTGACTTAAAAAAATAAAAATAAACGGTGGAACTCCCGCTTTCATAGCCACTGATCATGACATGCTTTGAATCCAGTTTTTTAATATAAACTAGGGTTGCACTGATACTAGTATCGGTACCGATACCAAGTATTTGTGCTCGTTAAAATGCACCGATACCTAAAACCGATACTTTCAGGCTCGGCTCTCTGAGCGGTCAGTGGGTCTCCCCTGTGTTAAAGAAGTCCGGTAATTGGAGCTGTCAAAGAAAAAAAAGCAGCCGGCAATGTTTATTATCAACATTGCTCAGCCCTGAAAGGCCCCTTTTACATGGGGCTGTCTGTATTTAGAATCCGCTTGCTCAGTGGGGATCGCTCCGTTGACCCCTGCTGAGCCGGCGGATGACAAGTCCGTCTCTGCTCTCTGTGCCGGGACCGACCTGTCAGAGACTCCGCTGTGGGTGGATCGGATGATTACGGACCCTCAGAATATATATTCATTTGGGTCATAACCATCTGGTAAGCCTACATCTGTTGAGGTGGCGGTATCATCACATGGGTGTTCGCATGTTTACCTTTTTGTGGACTAGACGGCATATTTGAAGTGTCATTTACACGTGGGACTCGAATACTCTTCTGGATATAAAAAAGACTTTTATTTGCACTTTCTATTTATTAGTTTTTTATACACAAGCACAATGATTGGGTGTTCACTTGTTCACTAATATTTTTCTTTCATAAAGTCTATGTGGTTTTGCACATGGATATTTAATTGTTTACAATTTTGTTTCAACATAATGGTTTAGCGCTACTTTTTTTGTAACATTTGGATGATTACGGACCGCCTGTCCATTTTCATCCTGATCTGATCCGCCAGACGGATGGAAAAGTTATTAAGGGGTTAAACAGAGGAACATTTGTTCATCCCTTTGATCTGCAGATGAAGAAACAGAAATATACAAAAAAGAAACATTGGGGTTTATTTACTAAAAGCAAATCCACTTTGCACTTGGAAGTGCAGTCACTGTAGATCTGAGGGGAAGCGCTGAAATGAGTGGAAGCTCTGCTGATTTCTATCATCCAATCATGTACAAGCTAAAATGCTGTTTTTTTATTTTCCTTGCATGTCCCCCTCAGATCTACAGCGATTGCACTTCCATGTGCACTTGTAGTGCGAAGTGGATTTGCCTTTAGTAAATAAACTCCTATGTTTCTTTTTCTTCATCTGCAGATCAAAGGGATGAACAAATGTTCATCTGTTTATCCCCTTAATAAACCTTAATTTACTCTAATCAGCCTTAATTAACTCCCTATTCTCCTCCATTTAATTATTATTTACCTGCTTTTTTTATTTTGTTCATGTCTATTTTATAAATGATAAACTTTTTTTTGTTTGCTTGTTAGTGAAAATTTTTCCACATATATATTAACATATATTTTACACATTTCACATTGAAAAAGTGCTAGATTTAAAAAAAAAACAATTGAATTAATTTGTAAATAATTTTTCAATGCTTTGTACCATTGCTGCCAGCTGAAGTTAAAACAAAACCGTTGCGGTAGGTACCGGTAATTGGTATCGGCAAGTACCAAAAACAAAGTATCGGTACTTGTACCCATTGTAAAAAAAATGGTATCTGTGCATTCCTAATATAAACTTTACAAATCTGGAAATTAAAATTTATAGGACATTTCCAATTCTCAAGATACAATACTTCTCTTTCCTCTGTCAGAAGCCTATAAAGAAAGACGACGTAACATATACGTATGCATAGGCTCAGCAATGTCATTCCAATTATCTCGATAGCCACAATAACTTTAATTAATAGGAAGTGCCATCCCATGAGACTAGGTCATAAACCATTGGATTGTTATTAACCATTTGTATATGACTTTTGTAGAAACAGCAACAGACCTATGTTAATTAAAATGAGGACCATGTTGCAATGTAAAAAAACTCATTCAATTTTTGCTTCATGTAGCTTTAATTAACAAAATAATCTGATTCTTCCCTAAGGCATTCTGGAGTATGTTGCTGTGCAACTTTTCATTATGCTCCTTGTATGTCATTTTAAGCTCTTGTTTGTTATTTCAGCCAAGACGCAGGCAAAGAGTACAAGACCATACAATTTGAGACTCTGCTTTCCATAGAAACATAATGAATGCATATACGCATAAGATGTTTTCTAACTAGAATATGAATCCACGGTTATGTCACTGATGTTTATCATACACCCAGTTCAGATTGGATGACCCAAGTGTGTTTACCTCTTTAAAGGTGAAGGTTTTTGAGGACCAGAGATCACCGATTCCTCCACCCCAATTACAATAACACTCCACAGCTGTACATTTTCTGATTGAACCATAAATGGTTGGGGCATACAAGGCGCACAATCCCGCCACAACTGTACTAACAGATACAATGAGAGGAGACATCAGCAGTCACTTTCCTAAGATTGAATTGCAGTAGGTACAGGCCACCCAGACAAAGGAAAACATGCCAGTTACATCTATGTTGTCCAGTGTGCAAGGCCATAAGGTGGCCGTAGGCGCCTAGATCATACGACACTCAAACTGTTCAACCAATTGCAATTTTTAACTCAAGATACACAGGAGATAAAGATTTTGGACTTTTTTTCATTTTGGATAGAGTAAGAGAGGGTTCACCCCGTCATTTATTTATTTTTTTACCATCCCCATTGGGGAGATTTCCCTTCACTTTCTGTCCCATAGCCAAAACAGGAACTGAGAAAAAAAACTTGAACTCCTGGTACTTACTAGGGTCACCAGAACTACTGTCCTGAAATTCTTCCCTTCTATTCTTGTTCTGATGACAACCACGACACTACCTGCCTGGAGTTTGCATGTTCTCTCTTTGTGGGTTTCCTCCAGGTACTTCGATTTCCTCCCACACTCCAAAGTTAATTGGCTCCTGTGTAAATTGACCCCAGTATATGTATGTATGTATGTGAGTTAGGGACGTTAGATTGTAAGCTCCTTGAAGGAAAGGACTGATGTGAATATACATGTGTGTAAAGCACTGTATAAATTGGCAGCGCTATATAAGTACTTGTAATAAATAAATAAATTAAACAAATAAACTCAAATTCACTCTCTGGGATAATGGTAACAGAAAAGATAGAGAGGTTGAATCTGACGGACAAGTGTTGTAATCCACCTTTTGCTGGATCCAAAATGAAAATGTTTTCCGTTGGTTATATTTTATTGTAATTATATATTAATTAAAAAGTTATTGCCTGGAGGTTTCAACATAGCAAGTTTCAGTTAAATAAAAAAATAAAATAAAACTGGTCGTGCAATTAAGGCAGGCTTTCGCAACCTTTTTACCCTAGAGGAACCCCAAACATTTTTTTTCATATCTCGAGGAACCCTTACTAAAACCAAATCGTCAGGGCTCAATAGGAACAATGCTCCTTATATTAGTGGTCAATAGGAAGAATGTCCCCCTTAAAGTGGTGTTTAGAATGACACCCTTAAAGACAGTTAAAAAGATATTTGGTGTCATGCTGATGGCTTTGCGAAGTGGTGCTGAACCTTGAAATCTGTAGGCACCATCAAATAAGTGGTTTGTCAGCCACAACTCAAGGAACCCCTAGCAACCTCTGGAGAAACCCTGGTTGAGAATGGCTGGATTAAGGGAACAGAATGTGTAAGTACAAGTAGGCCATTCCTGAGAGGAACCCCAAAAATAATTTTAATGTGTCGAGGAACCCTTACTAAAACCATATCATCAGGGCTCAATAGGAACAATACTCCTTATATTAGTGGTCAATAGGAAGAATGTCCCCCTTAAAGTGGCGTTTAGAATGCCACCCTAAAAAGATATTTGGTGTCATGCTGATGGCTTTGCGAAGTGGTGCTGAACCTTGAACTCTGTAGGCATCATCAAATAAGTGGTTCGTCAGCCACAACTCAAGGAACCCCTAGCAACCTCTGGAGGAACCCTGGTTGAGAATGGCTGGATTAAGGGAACAGAATGTGTAGGTACAAGTAGACCATTCCAGACTTTACCAAAAGAGAAAATAAGTCAGAAAGATTAATCGTGGGTGTATTCGGTGGGAAATGATTGGGTGAACAGCATGTGGGTGTCAAATATGTCTGTCAGCTTTTTGTAATCTGCAGAGCAGAGTTTGGACTGAGCGAGAAGACCCAGACTGTGAACACTTAGGTCTTACTGTACAGTACAGTACACGCCGATGAGAGGAGAAGCAAAATGGGCCCTAATAAGGGTGGTGATGCTCCTTCACTGTTCAATTCACATATTCCGATCAGCAGCAAAGCTATACTGTTTGCCTGGAGAGCTTGAATCAAAATATGTATAACTAAATCCAAGGATTTGAACAGTTGCAAATATATATATATATATCTGTTAATATCTGAATTTAAAGCATAAATCCAGCTTTTTGACAAACTTAACATTAAGTCAGGGCAGAGAAATTATCAACTTTTTTTTTTACCAATCTTTTTCCCTTATGCTTGAATTACACTGTTCAAATCGTGCGTGTTGCCATGGGGAAACTGTGGAGACGACTATCTCCAAGGAATGCAGCAAAGTCTACATAATGCTCTGCCTAGGCATACTGATATCCAGGGTATAATTTATTTTTTTCCACAAAAGTTGCCGATTTCAATGTACTGCTTTACAATATATAACTTGTCAGGAAAGTGAATTTATCTTAAAATAGACGGAGAACTTTGCTGTCAAACAGAAATTGAGTTCTGTCACTTGTTATGAACAACGCGTGATAACGCTCTGAGATGACATACTATCAAAAAAGTAAAGGCTGACACCGCCCCAAAACTGATATTCCCTTTATTAATAGGGGAGCGCTGGGTTCGATCTCCTACTGACTTCTTCTATTTCTTGGGTATCTTGCAGTGAATTTGCAATTTTGGAGTTCATGTTTTCATTTTTCCCCCCACCATGAATACCCTTCCTGTGGCTGCAGAAGTCGTAACTTCTGTTGCTGAATCATTACTATTGCTGCATCTTTGTAATGTGAAAGAAAAATACAACACAGAAAGTGAGGCACTCGTATAATGGCCACAACAGGTAGGCTTGAGTTCCGATCCAGAAATATTCCACCAATGCATCCAATGATATGAGAAGCCGGAGGGCAATTCAATCCAACAGCATATACCCAAGACTGAAATTATTAGTTGGTCTGAAATGAAAAGTGCCTTATGGGTACAGGTTCAGTGGACTGCCCAGCATCATTGATGGTTATATATGCAGGCAGGGCAGGACTTACCATTGGGCTTGACTGGGCTCACGCCCATGGGCCCCGCCCAATAGGGGGCCCCGCTGAGATACATAGCAAAGTGTACTCGGCTCGGCTCCGCTCACAGTCACGCCCAGTCCCGCCCTATGATGGACATAACACAGGGACTGGGCGTGACTGTAAGCCAAGCCGAGTACACTTGGCTACTCTTGGCTCCGCTCGGGACTGCGAGGGGACCTGAGAGCCGCTAAGAGGATCCAAGAGCCACGAGAGCCGCCGAGAGGACCCAAGAGCCATTTTTAAACTTCAAGGCTGCAAATGACAAGGCTACACTGACAAGGCTGCAATGACACTGAACAAGGCTGCAGATGGATGGGCAAGGCTGCAGATGGACACTGAAAAGGCTGCATTGGTGGGCATTTAAATGTAAGTTTTTTCCTTAAACTTCCCTCCTATACACCGATAAATACGATAATATATAGAAGGTAGGGCCGAAAGTGACTCAAGCCCAGGGGCCTCCACCACCCTAAGTCCTCCCCTATATGCAGGTCAATGACATCCTCAGCAATAATGGTGAGGAACATCCATAAGGTCCGATGTGCTGCTGCTCAGGGTTTATGCCATGGGTAGAGGTGCCCATGGCATAACCCCTGAGCAGCAGCACATTGGATTATGTCATCTCACGGTCAGCTCTTCACTCTCTTTCTATCATGTTTTTTGTCAACAAATCTGCAATACCGCTCACCTGATTGGCTCCCCCTCCAAACGCTCCCGCTGCCAGTTTGAGTGCTACTATATAGTAGATTTCAAAAGGCTGACAGCAAGTCAACATCAGGTACTAACACTGATTGCATTTTAAAAAGCAGATCATGATTTATCAATGGATACAGAGCTGCATACATTTGTGTTTTATTATATATGCCTGGAGTTAACAATAAACTGCAAATTCTTACCCGCTTCTGTCCTCTGAATAGTAATAGACACTAACACCCTCAAGCTGACTGAAAAGAGCCTATCTGCTATGAACACACAACCAGCCCTGGTATTGTGAAAAAGGAATCCTTGCATCTTGGCATCCCTTTTGGCAAATATTTATCCAAAGATGAACAAACCGTAGGGCTCATTTACACTTGCTTCGGCTTTAACACACATTAGCGGCTAGTTTACACTTGCTTCAAAACTTGTTAAAGCTCTCTGAACACCAGTCAAAGCCCCAGTCACTAAATAAAATGGTTAGCTTACAGTCCTGTTTACACCTTGCGTTGCTTCAAAAATGATACCCCATGTAGCCTTATGCCGCGTACACACGATCGGAATTCCAGCCAGAAAAAGACAGATGAGAGCTTTTCATCGGAAAATGCGACCGTGTGTACGCTCCATCGGAATTTAGCTGTTCGAATTTCCGCCAGCCAAAAATTGATAGCATGTTCTCAATTTTCCCAACGGAAAAACTTTCTATCGGAAATTCCGATCGTATGTATGCAATTCCGACATGCCAAAAATCATGCATGCTCAGATTCAACTACGAGACAGAAGCTATTGGCTACTGAACTTCCTTTTTCTAGTCGCGTCGTACGTGTTGTACGTCACTGCGTTATAAACGATCGGAATTTGATGTGACCGTGTGTAGGCAAGACAGCTTGAGCCGAATTCCGTCGGAATTCCGGCGGGAAAACCATCAGAGCTTTTTCCGACGAGAATTCCGATCGTGTGTACGCAGCATTAGTGGTGCTTGAAAGCATCTTCAAAGCCTCCACAGAAGTCTATGCTCAGTTGAAGCCCCACTGAAGCCTCAATGAAGCCCCACTGAAAGCCCCTTTGAAGCCCCACCAAAGCATCATCGAAGCACCAAGCAAAAGCCAGGTATAAACAGGACTGTGAGCTAACCTTTTTTTTTTTTTTAGACCCCTTTCACACTGGGGGCGTTTTTCCAGCACTGTTGGGCTAAAAATAGTGTCTGTAAAGCGATTGAAAAACGGCTCCCCTGCAGTCTCAGTGTGAAAGCCCGAGTGCTTTCACACCAAGGCGATGAACTGGCAGGATGTTAAAAAAAACTCCTGAAAGCAGCATCTTTGGAGAGGTGAAGGAGCGGTGTATACACGGCTCCTAAACCGCTCCTGCCCATTAAAATGAATGGGCAGCGCTGCCGAACTGCCGGCCGATGTAGCAGTGGCTTTGCCGGACGTTTTAACCCTTTTTCGACTGCCAGCGTGGGTTAAAAGTGCCCTGCTAGAGGCCAAAAACCTCTGCAAAAATTACGGTAAAGCACTGCTATTTTTACCACAGACACTGCCGATGCCCCAGTGTGAAAGCCGCCTTAGTGACAGGGGCTTTGACCGACATTCAGAGAGCTTTAACAAAGCGTGTCCGAAGTCAGGCTCCATGAAAACTGCTAACAAGAGCTGTGAGCCAATCACATGAGCTAAAAAAAAGTTTTTGGATGATTACTTTTTTTTTTTCCAAAATGGTATTTTCCCCTAACAGGTTTCCAAAATGCTCTTGTCCAATGCTAGGTTCACACTTATGCACGTGTGGTTGACGGTATTGCTATGATTCCCGCATCCACAACCATCGTAGTAAAAATGTGCTGCTGTGTGAAAATTCTGAATGGCACCCCCACACATGTAAAAACGCAGAGCGTTTGTGGGTGCATGAACCGCAGGGAAGTTGCATGGTCAAAAGTTACCATGCGATTTCCCTCGGTAGCTGCACCTTGAAAAAAGGTGCATGCACCTTTTTCGGCGGGAAAAACAGTCCATTCAAACACAGGCTGCAAAAATGCTAAGGTGTGAACCTAGCATTAAAGCGGAACTATACTGCATCTGAGCACCACAATCCAAAATCGCTATTTAATTCATTTTTAATACTCATAGCAAATTCCCCCACCGATCCACATCTCCATGGTTTATTTTGTAGAGAAAAAACACCCCTTAGTGTTTCTGAGTAAGGGCAGATGATTCCTATAGCATTTACCTCCTGGAATCCAAATGCCCTTAGCTCAGGCATGCAGGAGGATGGGCTTAGCTGAGAAAACCCCTCCTCCCCTCCAGGAGACTCCTGGGATGTATGACATAATTTACCTAGTCCTGGAAACCAGAAAGAAACTGAAATGCAAAAAAAAGTTTAAAAACAAACAAATATGATATAAATTCTATAAATATGCTCTACTTCCTATGTATTTACTAATACTAGCAGCATAAGGCTTAGAAATAGTCAATGTTGATTGACAGAGTGAAGTTCCGCTTAAAGCCTAATACACATGGGCTGAATGTTGGGCGACATTGGGTGGTTCAATAAAAAACGGCTGACGTTCGGCCTGTGTGTATGGCAGCTGGTCCGACATGTGCATGCTGGAAAACCAGCAGCCGACCGCCTCTCAGCCAATGACCGGTGTGTTATGGTGGGGGGAGGGGGCACTCCCCCTTTCCGAACACAATAGCTTGGCAGGGGAGATCTCTGTACTAACATCGGATTGTTAGTACAGCGGCTCAGACTGGAGCAGCCAGTTTTTTTTTCCGGGTTGAACGAAAAAAAAAAATGGTGTGTTCCAGGTTTTACGCTCAACACAGTCTGCTTTTATAATCTCATTTAGATCTCCCAACAACTATGTAGTGAGGGTCTGTCTGATTGAATACAATGGATAGGATATTTAGGATTCTTCATAATTTTATAGTTTTGGTAAATCCAAGGTTGATTGTACAAAAAGTGTATAGTCAGATTGTAATGTGTATGGTGACCCTTAGTTCTTTCACTTATCTCAGGCTTTCTAATTATTGCCACCAGGGGTGGTCTGACAACTCATGGGGCCCCCGGGCAATAGGAGATTATGGGGACCCCGGGCAATAGGAGATTATGGGGCCCCCGGGCAATAGGAGATTATGGGGCCCCCGGGCAATAGGAGATTATGGGGCCCCCGGGCAATAGGAGGTTATGGGGCCCCCGGGCAATAGGAGGTTATGGGGCCCCCGGCAATAGGAGGTTATGGGGCCCCCGGGCAATAGGAGGTTATGGGGCCCCCGGGCAATAGGAGGTTATGGGGCCCCCGGGCAATAGGAGGTTATGGGGCCCCCGGGCAATAGGAGGTTATGGGGCCCCCGGGCAATAGGAGGTTATGGGGCCCCCGGGCAATAGGAGGTTATGGGGCCCCCGGGCAATAGGAGGTTATGGGGCCCCCGGCAATAGGAGATTATGGGGCCCCCAGGCAATAGGAGATTATGGGGCCCCCAGGCAATAGGAGGTTATGGGGCCCCACAGTATACACACACACACACACACACACAGTATACCCAGACATGTTTCTATTGGCTGAGAAGGTACTGGAGAGGTGGGGAAGCTATAATCTCAAGATTTTTAGACCAAAAGTATGTCAGTAAGGGACATTTCAGAGACGGATGTAAAATAAATTAAAAAAAATATCAGATTTTTACATACTGTCCCTGGTTTTACTGAGGCTGTTAACCCTGATGGGGCCCCCTAGTGGCCCGGGGCCCTCGGGCAGTGCCCGAGTTGCCAAATGGTCAGTCCGCCCCTGATTGGCACACTTTCAAACACAAATGACAATCAAAATATAGGAAACATCGATGTATATTATTCAGCCTTACCTTGCAGTTCCACTGCAGCATAATAAAACACAAAATATAATAGATGATTAATACATAAGGTACTTTAATGGCACATGCATTATAAAATGCGATCCAGTACAATCATGAACTTCATAATGTGGTGTAATGGTGAGTAATGATGCCGTGTAATTGGCATCCTTGAAATTTCTAAGATATTTATATTACATATAATTGGGATTTTACGTCCATATAAACAGAAGATTAGGAAGGACATTAACATGTCGCGGTAACAACCAGGTATATCTGCAGAGAAGCCGCAATGAAGTATGCAGAGAAAACAGTGTGAAGCATCATTTACTTTGAACACATGTAACCACTTTGCGAGAATAAGAAAAATACACCAGAAAAAGAAAGCAAAAACTTATTATTCAATATGTATAGTTACATTAAAAAATAAAAAAAATAACCACAGCGCAGACGCTGGCCAGAAATAAGTATTTACACATTAGCAGCATTAGGTAAGTATATACATTTGCTATGAATCCATGTACAGTTCACTGATCTATGTTAATAACATTTTAGCAGCTGTGCTCACTTCTTGTCCTTGAGATAATTGTTGTTTTAAAACACACAATGGGGTGCAGTTATAAAAAAAATTGCACAGCTATTTGTTCTGTGAAACTGCATGTAAATTCATTCATTCATTCATTCATTCATTCATGCATTAACAATTGTTACTAGGATAAATCTCCTTCCAAGTTGAATGGCATTCTTCATACAGAATAGCATAAATCAGAAACGGTCTGCATTATCGCCACAAGATGGCGCTGATGATTATAGGAAATACTTATTTCCTATGATCGTCATCTCCATCTAGTGGCCATATTGAGGTATTTTCCTTATTCACACTATTCTGTAGGAGGAATACCATTCAACCTGGATGAAAAGTAGCCTAATAACATTTGTTTTTGCCCCCATTTGCACAGAATGACCTTACATGGGGTTTCACAGGACGAATAGCTTAGCAAATGTTTTATAAATACACCCCTATGTCTTTGAATCATGGACCAGACTTTCTCAAACTTTTTGTCACAGAGGAACACTTGAAATATTTTCAGGTCTCAGAGAACTTTGGCCAAAATCAAGACACTGGTGGCCAGTAGTTAAAATGTCCCTTAGGAAGGTCATAGACTGTGCAAAATTCTTTCCTGCAACCACGGGTTGCAGGAAACAAAAATTTGCATAATTTCCCCATCATCACAGACACTGTGGACAGGGGAATCCCTTCTGCTGAGACATTGTCTTCTCCTGGCGGGGAGGGGGTCAGGAGCCAGTAGGGGAAGCCATCCCTGCCGGGAGAAGACCGTGAAGACAGTGATGATCGCTAGCGGCTATAGCAGCCACTTGCAATAATCACAAGTGAATCTGGCAGGCTGGTTGTACAACTTGGTACATTCAGCCTACCTATTAATGGTTTGAATCTCGGCAGTTCCTGCTGAATTCGAATGGTGTATGGCTGACCTTACACTGAAGTTTGAGTAAATGAGAGCATCCATAAACTGTGACTTCTATATGGCACTGCACCCATATGGCAGCACAGCCAGGTCAGCAACCTCACTTTTTCTTCAGCTAGGTCACCTTCTCATCCCCAACAAGCTTCATCATACTGAAGAATGGCATCAATCTGCTCACTCTGTTCTCTCCTCCTACCTGGAAGATCCCAGCGTTGAATAGACAGCCCAGTTTGATTCAGTTGTTCAGTTCTTCTCCACCCTCTCAAAGTTGCAGTCCTGCATAGCTCCCAACTGTCCCTTATTTCGAGGGACTGTCCCTTATTTCGAGGGAACTGTCCCTGATTTCGAGGGAACTGTCCCTGATTTCGAGGGAACTGTCCCTGATTTCGAGGGAACTGTCCCTGATTTCGAGGGAACTGTCCCTGATTTCGAGGGAACTGTCCCTGGTTTCGAGGGAACTGTCCCTGGTTTCGAGGGAACTGTCCCTGGTTTCGAGGGAACTGTCCCTGGTTTCGAGGGAACTGTCCCTGGTTTCGAGGGAACTGTCCCTGGTTTCGAGGGAACTGTCCCTGGTTTCGAGGGAACTGTCCCTGGTTTCGAGGGAACTGTCCCTGGTTTCGAGGGAACTGTCCCTGGTTTTCGAGGGAACTGTCCCTGGTTTTCGAGGGAACTGTCCCTGGTTTTCGAGGGAACTGTCCCTGGTTTCGAGGGAACTGTCCCTGGTTTCGAGGGAACTGTCCCTGATTTCGAGGGAACTGTCCCTGATTTCGAGGGAACTGTCCCTGATTTGGAGCAATGTCCCTCTGTCCCTCATTCCTCATTTGTCCCACGTTTTGGTCTGATCTATATAGATGTATATAAAATGCACTTTTTATCTATCAAAAGTGTTTTCCAGCGCTAAACCTTTCATCTGATTCATCTTAATTGCTACATTTGTAAATTCCAAAAGCCAATATAAAGGAATAGTAGTGGTAAAAAAAAAAGCATTTGTGGGTTTAACCAATCTTGTTTTTTTATACAATTCTCCTTTAAGTGGGCGTGTCCATGGGTGTGTCCTATGCCTGCATACTTTTGCTGGTAGGTGTCCCTCATTTAAAGTTGGGAGGTATGATCCTGCATTCAATTCTAATTTAATATCTGTGAAATGCACTAACCCATCACAATCAGATTTGGCTGACTGCAGGTAAAATAATTCTGATTGGTTGCTATGGGTTCTTGTGTTGTTTCCCCTGCTCTTTGCCTCTTAACCGTAAACGCGCTCAATTTATAATACATCAATATATATTTAAAATATCTAATTGTTAAGAGAAACTCACTATTTTTTGGAAGAGGCCATAATTATATCTCTGCCACTCCACTAAAGTATACTAGGCGCTGTCCCTGCATTAAATATATTTACTGCAACTCCATAAATGATGGATATACACCTGTCAAACTGACATCTTTTTAAGGCTCCTGTTCCATCGAACAATATAATAACAACAATAATAATAATAGTAGAACGTGTATTCCTTCCCATCTGTCATCTCATGAAACTGAACAGAACGGATAAGACAAAAGTGTGTAAAGGAAAGCCCAACTGACGTGAGGCGTCTTCCATACACAGCCGATATTCCACTGTGATATCTTTGTAATTACAATATTATATGGCACATTTCAACTTCTGAGTGCTTTACAATCATACTCCAGGAGCAATCATACTGCTTCTGCCAATTTCACAACACCTCCGATGGGAAACTGGGACAATGGAAAGTACAGCAAACGAGGAGATTAGAGATTAGAGGCACGAGGAGCAATGTACTTTCCAGTTCCAGGATATTTATAGTATAGGCCAGCATGGATTTAAGGTCAGAGAATGTACCCGAAGTGTAACAGTAGGGCCGCTTCACACCAAAACGCAGGAAGAGTCGCACGTTTCCTGCACTACGTTTAAACCACACTTGCCTTTGTGATCTGTTGTGGATGCCACTACATTGTTACGGCTCCCCAAACACAGAGCATAAATGCAGTGTGTGATTTATCGGAATCCGGAAGCCTCCTTTAACAAGTGAATGAGTATGGGCTACATTGGACCCCTACTCATTCACCAAAAAAAGTGTCAAAAAGTAAATAAAAAGAGTTCTTTATTTAAATTTTTTTTATAGGGGTATTGCTAGAGTATTGGGGTACTGCAAGAGTATTGGGGTACTGCAGAGTATTGGGTTACTGCAGAGTATTGGGGTACTGCAGAGTATTGGGGTACTGCAGAGTATTGGGGTACTGCAGAGTATTGGGGTACTGCAGAGTATTGGGGTACTGCAGAGTATTGCTAGAGTATTGGCAGGGTACTGCAGGGTATGGAGGGATGGCTGCTTCCATCTCAGGATCTCTCCCCTCCACTGTACAGGTTAGTACAGAGAGGGGAGAGAGGAACCGGCGTCATGACATGACGCCGGTTTGTTTACAAGTGATCGCTCTGTCGGAGCGATCATTGTAAACAGCCTGGCATTAGAAAGATGGCCGCCGCTTCGGAGCTAGGCCGAAGCCGCAGCCTTTCCTAAGGCCAAGACCGTGGAGCGCTCCGCGGATCGCAGCATGTGCTGATCCGAGCGGGTTGACCCGTTCGGATCCCGGATCGGTGACGATCCATTACACCCCTAGTGGGAACCTTCGTTGGATACAGACATTTTTGTTTGGGTCAGCAGCCAATCTACTTTTATTTTATTATCATCTATTCTCTACCCAGGAAATATAACAGCACACTTTTAACCACTTGGCGCCCAAGCTACGTCCTATGACGTTGTGGGCTTTGTGGTGTAATATCTGAATGATGCCTAAGGCTACAGACATCATTCAGATATCGGCATTTTCAGCCAACGATTCCCTGCAACATAAGAACGGTCATATTGGCTGTTCCACTGCTTGATCGTTCTTACGGGGGGCGGGAGGGGACGTTCCCCCCCCCTCCCTCCGGTGCTTCTACCGACTCACTGCTTCCATCGGCGAGTCGGTCACAGGATCCGACGGCCCCCGGATGGTATCAGAGATTTCCGGCGGACCAGATGGTCCCCGGAGTCTCTATGATCGTTCGGAGGCCGGGCGCGATGTTATGATGTCACGCCCGGCCTCTACATTCAAAATAACGGCGCTACCTTGGCTGGGAAGCTGTGATCGTTTTTTGATTTTAGGCTTCCCAGCTTAGAGGTGAGAAGTGAGGTCTTATTGACCCCATATCTCACTGTAAATGGGTCCGATCGTTCTATATTCCTATTACAAGGGGTGTTTACATTCCTTGTAATAGAAATAAAAGTAATCATTTTTTTTTTTTTTAAAGTGTCAAACTAAAAAAAAAAAAAGTAAAATCAACAATAAAAAAATAAAAATAAGTAAATTTTAAGCACCCCTGTCCCCGTGAGCTCGTACCCAGAAGCAAACGCATACGTAAGTCCCGCCCACATATGAAAACGGTGTTCAAACCACGCATGTGAGGTATCGTTACGAACGTTAGAGCGAGAGCAATAATTCTAGCCCTAGACCTCCTCTGTAACTCAAAACATGTAACCAGTAAAAAAATTTCAAGCGTCGCCTATGGGGATTTTTAAATACCAAAGTTTGGCGCCATTCCACAAGCGTGTGCAATTTTGAAGCGTGACATGTTGGGTATCTATTTACTCGGTGTATCTTTATCTATCACATTATGCAAACAAATTGGGCTAACTTCACTGTTTTTTTTTTTTTAAAAAGCATGAAACTGTTCGAAAAATTGCTGTGCAAATACCGTGCGAGATAAAAAGTTGCAACGACCGCCATTGTATTCTCTAGGGTCTTTGCTAAAAAAATATATATATATAATGTTTGGGTGTTCTATGTAATTTTCTAGCAAAAAATTATGAATTTTACATGTAGGAGAGAAATGTCAGAATTGGTCTGGATGTGAAGTGGTTAAAGGCTGTGTGACCAGAGCAATTTGAATATTTTCAGGGTCTAAAAACAAGAAAGGGGTTGCATTGCCCACAGCAACCAGTCAAGTAAAAGTTAATTTCTGTGCAAAAAATAAATAAAAATACAGGTCGAATCTAATTGGTTACTGGCAATTTTTCCAGCTTTCTGCTCTCTCGACTATATACTGTCAGTGCCCAATACAGGAGTGCAGTTAACGGGGTAGAATTATTGACTTGATATTCGGAAAAGAAATGAAGCACAAAACTAGAATTATTGACCATGGAAACCTACATTTCAGCTGACCTAAAAAAAATAAAAATAAAGAAGATCCATGAGAAGCTAAGTAACAACTTTAATTTTCAGTTAATATTCTTTTCTCCAGTTTTGATGAATGAATCCCAGAAATCAGAAGCTATATAAAATAAAATTGTTTTAATAATAAAATACCTGTACTCATTCCCAATGTTAAACTGACAGTACAGTTTGTACAGGCCAGTGATGGTGAACTTTGGCAGCGCAGATGTTTTGGAACTACATTTCCCATGATGCTCCACTGCACTGCAGAGTGCATGAGCATCATGGGAAATGTAGTTCCAAAATATCTAGGGTGCCAAGGTTCACCATCACTGGTATAGGCTATATGTGAAGTCGATATAAAGACTAATATTATTATTTAATACAGGTATTTATATGGTGCTGTAAAAAAAATGTGCTGCTCTTTACATACAGGCATATCCCACTTTTAAGTACACAATGGGGTTTATTTACTAAAGCCGGAAAGTGCAAAACCAGGCTCCCTTCTGCATAGAAACCAACGAGCTTTCAGATTTTATTACCAAAGCTTAATTGAACAAGCTGGGGTTAGAAGCTCATTGGTTTCTATGCAGAAATGAGCCAGATTTTGCACTTTCCAGCTTTAGTAAATAAACCCCATTGTGTACTTAAAAGTGGGGTATGCCTGTACTGTACATCCATCACTGCCCTCAAAAAACCCGAAAGGTCCCTGACTTACATGCACACACACTAGAGCCAATTTAGACACAAGCCAAAGAACCTACCACCAGCATGTCTTTGGAGTGGGGGAGAAACCAGGACATCCAAAGGAAACCCATGCAAGCACAGGGAGAACATGCAATCTCCATCGAGACAATGTCCTAGCCAGGATTCGAACCCCAGTGCAGCAAGACAGAAGTGCTAACCTCTACGTCACTGTGCTGCCCAAACACACATTTAGCTATTTATACTAGTTTATTAAAGGAGAAGTATTGCCAACGTTTTTGGCCATTCTTCTATGGATCACAGGAGTGCAGTTCGTTTTGCACGCCTGTGATCTGTCACATAGCCCGGTCCAGGCTCTGAGAAGATCCCAACCATATGGTCGGTATCAACCCAGAAGCCTGGACCAGCACCTGGCTCAGCCTCTTAGCGAGCTGCTGAGAGAATGAGCCAGCCTCTCCTAACCCCTCCACAGCTCAGAGCTCTAGTGAGCACTGAAGGGGAAAGCAGAGAGCCGGAGACGGTCACAGTTCTCTGTTTAGAGTGGAGGGGGAACCTAAACGATCAGCGGTGTTGATCATTTCTCACTGCAGAGCCTGTGGGGGGACAGATGCAGCATCCAATCAATGCTGTATCCACCTAGGTCAGTATAATGGTTTATTTTATTTAAATCCTGAACTTCTCTTTTAAATCTTTTTTTACTCGGAGATCAATTTTAAAGGATAAGCGCGAAAGAGCAGTTATGCTTTTTTTTGCCCTAACCCCTCAAAGCTAAAAGAACCCCCCATCCTTGCCCGTATACTCACCTGATAATGCCAAGGTAAATATCTGACGCAGGATTCAGTGGCCAAAGCTAATTTTACAGACTGGCCCCACAAAGTAGGGTCCGGGCACAGTCTACAAGGTACACACGGAGGGTAACTGATCCATTAACCTGCTAGATAGCCCAGGGAAATAAGCAGTGTGATCTTCATAGCTTCAGAGAAAAATGCATGGATTAAAAAAGAAAATACTAGTCCAGAGTCTCCAACAAGAGGAGAACAGGTCTATTACACAAGGACACTAGCAAATAATGAAGCCTCAGACTTGGTGGGGTTGTAGGCGTATGCTCTAGGGGCAGCCATAGTAAATATGCCAGTATTCAATCCCCTGAGTATAGAATGCATATTTGCCCATGGTCTATGGATACAAGTCCTGTGTCCTGCACATATAAGATTTTGCTCTGAGGATATGAAGTTCAATGTGGACCATTCAGACAAGCATAGATCTGGGCCAGAGGGGGGTCCTTTTGCTCAAGGGGTTAGGCCAAACATAAAACTGTTCTCTCAGAAAATACAGTTACACTTTAATAATGGCAAAAGCAGTAGTCAAAACAATACTGGCATAATATGTCTCCCATAGTACCTACATTAATTTAATAACACATATATAATCTAGCAAAGTGCAACAGGGCAGCAGTGTTCATTAGTAGAATAGAAGGAAAAATGAATCCAACAGCTAGTCTTGCTGTAGTTCTGCACAATACAAAATGCAGCCCTAGTTTCACCAAAGGGCACATTATAGAAAAAGGATAGTTAGTTGTCATTAACTTCCAAATTACGGCAGTCTATAAAGAGATTTAAGATTCCGCGGGTACCTCGTTTCTCCACCTGTGTCTACTTTTACTGTCATCTCATGTGAAGGTCAATGTAAAACGCATTACTAATGCATTAGAGAGCAGAATCAATGAGCGCAATGCCAGCAGTGAACCAGAAGAGAATGAAGTTCAAGGGCCTAAGACTCTGCTATAGAGGAAGGTAAACACAGATGATTCAGCTAAAGTGGAAATGTGAGATGCTGGCGGTGTAGAAGATTTAGCGCAGCCAGATCGCCAAACTCCCACCGGGAGACATGAGTAATGAAACAAGGAAAGGATTTCAAAAGTTGAAATAATGTTTAAAAATGAATTAAATCTGGAGGGACAGAAATCTGTATTATACATTTGAAAATATAATGAGCAATTTATCATTTCTAGGATTAAAAAAAAAAATAGTTAGTTTGCATAGTTCTTTAAAGAGGAAGTAAACCCTGATGGGTTTACTTCCTCTTTCATTCCCTGCAAAGGTAAAGCATAATGGACTACTATGCATCGCATAGTAGCCCATTATGTGTCACTTACCTGACACAGGAGCCAGCGAAGTCACCGCTGTCCCCTGTAGTCCGGCGCATCCATCTTCTCGGTGGGTCTTCTGCTCCGCCGCTGTCATTCGGCGAAGCCGCGATGACGTCACTCCCGCGCATGCGCACAGGAGCCGCCACTCGTGGCATATCGCCATTGACCGCAGCGCGCTCAGTGCGCATGCTCCGTAGACAGCGGTGCCTGTCTTTCAGCAAATATCTCCTAAACCGTGTAGATTTAGGAGATATTTCTTGGACATACAGGTAAGCCTTAATCTAGGCTTACCTGTAGGTCAAAGTGTGTTGTAAGGGTTTACAACCACTTTAAGCTGCCACTTCAGGATACCTTGGGAGAGTAGCGATGGTTGGTGCTCCAGCACACTTATCAAGGGAGACAGTTATGTTGTTTTCCTCTTGTGCCATTTATAGGTATTGAGAGTCTGGACATCCCAGTTACTGGACTGAATCGTGCTGATTTTCTGGGTGTCTCAAAATCTTACAGGAGAATTGATTTTCTTCATGAACCACAAACAGCTCACTGATTCTGAATGGTTATATGGAGTTTAGTGTACTAGCTCTTTCTACATTGTTTAGGAATAGTGATTGGAACAACAGTAGTAGCTCTACAAATGAAAGGGCCCCACTATACATTTTGGATTCTTTTCACCACTTCCTACAACCCACCATCATTCTGAATTCCAGGTACAACATTTTTCATTGAAATCTATTCCTCAACAGTCACAAAAGATAAAAATCTATTTCATGTGCACCAAATGGTTTTAAAAACCCAGATAACAGCTTTCACCCCACGCATATATACTGCGGCAGGGCGGCCCTTCAACGCAAAACCACGTACCTGTATGTGATTTTGTTTCCTGGGTCTGGGGCGTGCGCAGGCGCCGCTGGCAACCAGCTACCGCTGTGAAATTCAGGTAATTACACTGCTTGTTTAAAAATACTTTGAATGATGTATAAAGGATTACAAGGGTGAAAATTATTTGCATCTTTTATATCTACCTACACTGCAGATTTAAATGGTGACCTGTATATCGGAAAGTGAGATTAGCATTACTACGTAGGCTTTGTAAGACTAGTGCTTTTAATCAAGTCACACCTGCCCCTTATGCTGACCATACAAACGGCAAAGTTCAACAAATTTCAACCAGATTTAGATTTTAAAAATGGATCAATGCAACCTACCCTAAACTATTTCTACTGAAACAAAAAAGCAATGGAAACTGCTGACAGTAGGATGCCTCAATATATTTGGTCATTCTTCTAAATTTGGTTAAAAAAAAAGTGGTTGAATGGCTCGTTTATGGCCACAGAATTGAACTGACGAAGAGAATCTGTGAAGCATAGTCAATGTAGAGCAGTGCTAAGCAGGAAGTGTATACAGTAAGCAAACATATATAGCCCCAACACATACACATATATATATATATATATATATATATACATATACATATACACACATACATATACATACAAATAAACATAAGGATTGTCCTTCATGTTTTTTCGTTTTCAGTGTTTGGACAAATGTTGGAATTCCTCGTTTTTGGTCTGCGTTGCTGCCCACATTCCATATTGAAGTGATCTGTCAGCTGCTGCAGTTTAGAAGATCAGTTTAATCTCATCGGCCTCCTGAGGACTGTGCGGCCTCTCTCCTCACAGCACATGTTGGCCGCAGTTGCTGAAAGTGATTTTTCTCCTTCTCAACCTATGCTTAATTAAACATTAAGATCACTTCTGTAGCTACAACTGCCATGTACATAACTTTAGTGGTTTCTGAGCGAGCATGATAAACAATTCAGAAGAATGCCATTATGTAAAGCAAATGCCATGTGATACACTTAAACAACAACTGGGTCTAGTGGAAAAGCAGGATGCTGTTTTTGAATCAGCATTCATCTATCAGGACCAGGGCCGTCTGTAAGGCAGGGCAGAAGGGGCAGCTGCCCTGGGCCCTGTCATTGTTGTGGGGCCCAAAGCAGCTGCCTCATACTTGCCAACTACCCCAGTTTAAATTCCCTTGTCCCTTGAGGTTGTAGTCCTGTGCTGTGTCCCGATATCTCAGTGTGAAGTGCTGCTACTAATGCTGCCCAGCTCTGCCCTATTGTTGTGTACAGATAACTCGGCTGCAGACCCTGTGTTTACATGTAAATAACTGGCATTCACATGGAAATAGCGGCGGAATTACTAAGCAAATAGCTGTAGCCAGTGGCATTGATATGTAAATAAAGGCAGCATTCATATGTATATCATGCTTCCCTGCAGTGAGGAGATGATGTGCTGTAACCTCTCGCAATCAGTGAGCAGTATTACTGTACAGTAATCTCTAGCAACTAATAACAAGCAGAAATCATTTGCTGTAACCTCTAGCAACTAATCAGTGAGCCGTAATGTGTGCTGTAACTTCTAGCAATCAGTCAGTAAGCAGTAATGATATGCTGTAACTGCTGGCAACCAATCACAATTGCTGCCTGATCTGATACAGTAAACTGATTTTAAGTCTAGCTTCTATTTGTTTTATGTCTCAGAGCAGGTGGAGAGTGAGATTGCATGGGGGGGAGCAAGAAAATTTTTGCCCGGGGTAAAGTAGACCTTCCAAAATACCAGAATTCCAGATACAAGAAGAACATTTACATCCCTCCCCAAAATTTTATGTAATATGAATGACCACCAAGCCTGGGCTTTGTCAAGTGCTGATAAGTGTTAAGGGTGTGCGCCAATGTATGCGCCAATGTATGCAAATACTAACCATCAGTAGGTCAGCATTTGTACAGGGGTGTGCTGTGTGATCCTGTCAGAATGATTTTTCTTGCAAAAAAGTAACCTGTTTTTTTTTTTATCCTGAATTATTATTAAATATGTACAAATGCTCTTTGTCTCTTAAAGCGGAGGTCCACCCTAAAATGGACCTCCGCTCATCGGAATCCCCCCCCCCTCCGGCGCCACAATCGGCACCTTTCAGGGGGGAGGGGGGTGCAGTTACCTGGATAATCCAGGTAACTGCACCCACTTCCGGGCTAGCTCTCTGCGGAACGGGCGTACGTTACGCCCCCGTTCCGCAAGCGCCCGCCCCCTTCAGCAAGTGCCCCGCTGCCTGCTGGGAAACACACAGCTCCCAGAGGCAGCGGGGACCGTCCGGATTGCGCCGCGCGGCTCGCGCATGCGCAGTAGGGAACCGGGAAATGAAGCCGAAAGGCTCCATTTCCTGATTCCCATACCCAAGATGGCGGCGGGACCCGGCAGCCGAGCGAGCGATCGGCTTCGGGTGCCGACATCGCGGGCGCGCTGGACAGGTAAGTGTCACTATTTAAAAGTTAAAAGTCTTTTAAAAGGCTTTTAAAAAAAAAAAAAAAAAAAAAAAAAAAAAAAAAAAACGCGGAGTCCCGGTGGACTCCCGCTTTAAAGTGAACCTGTCAAAATCCTGAACAAATCAAACTGAGAAAATGAGGACAAAATGAACATATAGGGGTCATCTTAATTGAAGGTGGTGCATCAACATCATCAGTAGCTCCACAAATTTGGGGACTTAAAACAAATGCAAATATAGGGATTGATTTACCAAAAAAACCTGTGCATAGAAGCCAATCGGCTTCTAACTTCAGATTGTTCAATTAAAGTAGTAAAGTGTCCCTAATGAATTTTCTCCATATATTGCATTAAAGTGGTTGTAAACCCTTACAGACCACTCTGACCTACAGGTAAGCCTAGATTAAGAAATATCTCCTTAACCTACACGGTTAAGGAGATATTTGCAAAAAAGACGGCCCCGATGTCTATGGCATTTGTGCGCCGTAGACAATGGCGCAGGCGCACTGAGCGTGCCGTTTAATGAATGGGACCGTGCCTTCACTGACGGCTCCTGCGCTCATGTGCGGGAGTGACGTCATTGCGGCTCCGACCAGTCACAGCGCCGGATACATGGAAGTCACTCCGGGTATCATGGCTGCGAAGGAAGAGGTGACCGAGGACCGATGCGGGGACTTCGATCTCAAGTAACTAATTCATAATGAGCTAGTATGCTATGCATACTAGCTCATTATGACTTTGTCTTGCAGGGTGTTTTTTTTTTTTTTTTTAGAGAGGGTTTACTTCCTCTTTAAGAAACTTAACTAATTGCTGTGTGTACATGCATCCAAACCTTCTCTGTTTTCTTCTAATGTCTGCTGTTTTTTGGGGGATTTTTATGATGTCACCCGGTCATGTGCATATTTTCCCCTGTTCACGGTATGCTTCTTTCACCATCAGTCCTTGCATTACATGCCGTGGCTCCATCAAATCCTCTCTCTAGGGCACTGCACTATGCAAAGTGGGCTTCATATTAATGCAGAATGTTTTTAAATGTTTTATTATACTGCCTTTATTAAGAAGGAGCATTTGAGGGGCAGAGTTTACTACCGCTTTCCGCTTTGACAAAAAAAAACCTGGAAGCTGATTGGTTTCCATTCAGGGCTGCACCAGATTTTGCACTCTCCAGTTTTAGTAAATCAACCTCTTGTAACTTATAGGCTTCCCTGCAATATTCATTGTGGCCTTGTTGTTGGGAGACTTGAAAGGAGCAGAAGAAAAACTCAATAATTAAAAGTTAAAAGGGACACTAAAGGTTCGTGTTTTTTCACTTTAATGCATTCTATGCATTAAGGTGAAGAAACACCTGTCTGTGACCGCCCCCTTAGCCCCCTCATTTTTCTTACCTGAACCCTCAAACTTGTCCCACGGGGACGAACTCTCTCTCTCTGTAGGGGGTTCTCGGCTCTTGATTGGATAGATAGCGCAGCCATTGGCTCCCACTGCTGTCAATCAAATCCAATGACGTGGCCGCCGGTGAGCGGGGCCAAGTCCTGCATTCAGCGTATATGGGTGCTGAATGCTGGACTCGGGAGAACGCCTGCATGGTAACCCCCCCCCAGGAGAGCGCTTCTCCCAGGGGGTTATCTGATGCAGGGAGGAGCTGGGAGAGCCGCCAAAGGACCCCAGAAGAGCAGGTTCGGGGCCACTCTGTGCAAACCGCGCTGCATAGTGGAGGTATGATATGTTTGTTATTTAACCACTTGCCGCCCGCCCTATAGCAAATAGGCGGCGGCAAAGTGGTTTCATAATCCTGACCGGATGTCATATGACATGATCAGGATTATGAGCCGCTGCGCACCCCCAGGGGCGCGCATCGCGGCGATCGTTGTTGCAGGGTGTCAATCTGACACCCGGCAACTACGATCTCGGTAAAGAGTCTCCGACGGAGACTCTTTACCACGTGATCAGCCGTGTCCAATCACGGCTGATCACAGTGTAAATAGGAAAGCCGGTGATCGGCTTTTCCTCACTCGCGTCTGTCAGACACGAGTAGAGGAGAGCCGATCGGCTGCTCCTCTGACAGGGGGGGTCTGTGCTGATCGATTATCAGCACAGCCCCCCGAGGATGCCCACACTGGACCACCAGGGACGCCACTAGACCACCAGGGATGCCAAGGACAAAGGTATGCCACCCTAGACCACCAGGGATTGCAATCAGTGCCACAATGGATGCCAGTGCCCATAATGGATGCCAATCAGTGCCCACAATGGGCATCACTGATTGGCATGCATTATTGATTGGCACTGATTGGCATCCATTAGTATAATATATTATAATACAATGCCGCCTATCAGTTCCCATCTGTGCCGCCTATCAGTGCCTACCCATGCCCACCTGTGCCGCCTACCCATGCCCACCTGTGCCACCTACCCATGCCCACCTGTGCCACCTAACCCATGCCCACCAGTGCCGCCTAACCCATGCCCATCCATGCCAATCCGTGCCAATTTGTGCCACCTATCAGTGCCTATCCGTGTCGCCCATCAGTGCCGCCTATCAGTGCCACATATCGGTGTCCATCAATGCCACCTCATCAGTGCCACTTCATTGGTGCTACCTCATCAGTGCCCATCAGTGCCACCTTATCATTGCCCATCAGTGTAACCCCATCAGTGCCCATCAGTGAAGGAGAAAACTTACTTATTTGCAAAGTTTTGAAACTGAAACAAAAAAAAACATTTTTTTTTTTCAAAATTTTCGGTATTTTTTTATTTGTTTAGCAAAAAATAAAAATCCCAGAGGTGATCAAATACCACCAAAAGAAAGCTCTATTTGTGGGAAAAAAATGATAAAAATTTCATTTGGGTACAGTGTAGCATGACCGCGCAATTGTCATTCAAAGTGCGACAGTGCTGAAAGCTGAAAATTGGTCTGGGCAGGAAGGTGTTTAAGTGCCCGGTATTGAAGTGGTTAAAAAAAAAAAAAAACTGAACCTTTAGTGTCCTTTTAAGATCTGCAACTGGGAGAGTCTGAAAAGGGTGAATGGGGCAGCATGAAAATGAAGACTGGGTGTGGTGGTCTTCCTAGGGATTCATTTATACAATCAATGGAGGTGCAGAATTTGCCCTCAAATATAAAACTAGACTTGTTATAAATATAGATAAAAGCATAAAGAGAGCATAACGATCTTGCGTTCTCTTTTTATGCATCTTAGACCATCAAATACTTCTTGGGCTGCTGTCAAGAGATCAGCAGGATCCCATCTTAGGGACCTAAGGACCATTTGCTTTAATCCTGTATTGGACTATGTTCGAGTTTAGCTGCTCAGAGCAAAGGGGATAAGTTGGATTTCTTTGCCAGTTTCCTGTTCTAAATATTGAAAATTGTCACAGGGTGGAAAAATCCAGACGTTGCAAAATAATTAAAATAATTAGGAATTTGACTTGCAAATTTGCTTTCTCAATACGACGGACCTTACCGCAGCAACAACCTGGTACGAATAGGCAGCGAACAATCAGTGCATCGCCACTTGAAGCTTTGAGGAATTTTCCCTTTAATTCAGCCTACCTAACCTAACCAACAGGCTACAATTTTCCTTTGATATGTCCCTATAAATAGCCTGCCGAATATGAATAACAACGTGCAATAAATGGACCATGTGACTATCTACAAATTAAAAATCATCTATCTGCCTACATGAAGGAGGTGGCATCCATTAACATTTATCTGTAGAACGAATGCTCTATTTTAACATGTGTCTATTTAGGGGAATAGTGATATAAAAATGTGAATTCCCTGCCAGTAATCTAGAAGCCAGCAGAAAGAGAAGACATTCAATGCTTTCATTTTGCAAGGGCAGCAGAGAGATAAGAAAGCTACTGAAGGATTCAAATCATCGCCTTCAAAGCCTGAAGCTTTTGAGGCATAGAAAGACTACGTATTATAGCATGTATGGCAAAACTTTCATGCTGTTCCCATGAAAGGTATCACCACCCGTAAAAAGAACAGTGTTCCCCAGGACTAATAAGGCTTTCAGAGCTCGGCACTACAAAGAATTTATAAAATAATAGATTTTTTTTTTTTCCCCTGTTCTTTTTTTTTTTGTTACTTTATTTCTGCAGCGGGCGCTTCGTCGGGTGGTATCAAGGCCGTGTAATTGGTAGAGATTTTTCTGTGTCAGTTTCCAGCTAAGGCTCAGACACAATGTTTTATGATTGAAAGGAGCTGGTGGGGGGAAGAACAGAAGTCTGACAACACAGAACAAAGTTTCCATGGCAAAAGTTCTTAAAAAAAGTGAGACCTCTACAGAATCAGAAGCCCCGATTCACACAATTCCCTCAAGCAAAAGTGTCATATTTTCTGCTTCTAGAGAACGCGGATCAGGGGCAACAAACATGTGACTGCTGTTGAAGTACAGATGTCAGCAAGTCAAAAGACTGAGAAAAGATGCTGTCTGCTGAAATTCTTGCGGAAGCTGGAAATTAAAAGCTAGGAAAGGTGATTGCACAAGATTTCGGCTATAGACCTCCTCTGAGAGCCGCCAGATCGTAGATAAAAGGTGGCACCTGAATGGCACATATGGAACCGGAACCAAAAGATTTAGCTTGTATATCCTCCTTGACAGTAAACAATATAGTTTCATAGTTAGTAAGGTTGAATAAAGACACCAGTCCATCCAGTTCAACCTGAGTGAGTGTCTACAATTGTCCCTATCTCTGTACATTATTATTATTATTATACAGGATTTATATAGCGCCGACAGTTTACGCAGTGCTTTACAACATTGGGGTAGACAGCACAATGCAATACAATTCAAGACAAGGGGAATCAGAGGGCCCTGCTCGTTAGAGCTTACAATCTAGGACATTGCACACTCACATCGGTCCCTACCCTCAAGGAGCCCACAATCCAAGGTCCCCATTCATATACTAAGGCCAATTTTGGACAGAAGCCAATTAACCTACCTGCATGTCTTTGGATTCCTTATTCTCCAAATACAATGCATATACATCCACTACTTAATGGCCTCGCAATCTATTTTTCATGAAAATGTTTCTTACTGCATTTTTTTGGCCTCCTTTTAATGTCCTCAGAGTTAGTAAAGTTAGTAAAGTTTGTTTGGAGAAGTGAACAGTTGCAGTCATGTGCACTGCCCTATGCACACTTTACAAATCCCATAGTACCTAGTCCATCTCAGGAGCGAGCCAGAGAGGAGGACTATGTTCCTACATACAGTGGGACCATATAGAACTAACATAGCCACCCTCCAATGGCGTGTACACACGACCGGACATTTTTTGACGGACTAGGTCCGACGGTCTTCCCGACAGACTTTCGGCGGAGGTCCAACGGACTTTCTGAACGAGCGGACTTGGCGACACACGACCGGATTAATTCCATTCGAAAGTCCGTTCGTTTTGAGCGTGATGACGTAAACGGGACTAAACAAGGAAGTTCAATAGCCAGTAGCTGCCCTTACGTTGTATTTGGTGCGTCGGACTAGCACACAGACTAACAGCTTTCCAGATTTTTAGTCCATCAGACTAGATTTGAAACATGTTCTATTTCTAGGTCCATGAGATTTTTTTTTTTTTTTTTAAATGGTCGGACTAGGCGACACACGATCGGATTGTCCAATGGACTGATCCTGTCTGACCTAGTCTGCCAGAAAGTCCGGTCATGTGTACGTGGCATGACAGGAAGTCGGATCACAACAGGAAAAAAAAACGGCGATTTGGAGGAGGCTGAAATCAATAGAATAGGCGTTTTGGACTTCTAGTTTTACTAAACCCAGGAGCCTGCATTCACAATATCTGGTCTCCCACAGTACACAGAACATGAAAATGCTATATTTTTAGTAAATATAAACGGCTAAATACATTTTGTCATCAGCAGTAGAGCTGCACGATTCTGGCCAAAATGAGATGATTTTTTTCTTAGAATAAATTAAAGATCACGATTGTCTCACGATTCTCAGGGCGTAAAATCTTTCACATTATACAAAAAAAATTTGGGCCAACTTTATCAGTTAGTTTTTTTTTTTAATTCATTAAAGTCATTTTGTTCCAAAAAAATTGCACTTGAAAGACTGCTGCGCAAATACAGTGTGACATAAAATATTGCAACAACCACCATTTTATTCTCTAGGGTCTCTACTAAAAAATATATATATATAATGTTCTAAGTAATGTTTAGCAATTTTTAGAAAAAATTGATTTTTAACTTGAAAACAACTGTCAGAAAAAGGTTTTGCGTTTAAGTGGTTAAACGTTACCAATTTACATACAGAAATCTATTCCTCTGATGTAAAAGACAAACTGATACAATGTTCAGACTTAACATTCCACAGATAGAATGTTTTAAAACTTGGCAGACTGGCCACACTTTGACTTTTGACAGCAGAGAGAAAATTCTCTGCATGCCAAAGATGGGGAAGATGGGGAAACCCTTTGTCAAGATCGCAACGGGAAAAAAATTGCGATAGCGATTCTTGACGATTAATCGTGCAGCTCTAATCAGCAGTTAGAGAAGTCTTGTGACTTCTATATGTGTCTGGTTAAAGCTTGTAGGAAAAGTTTCCATTCTCCTCTGACTGTCCTATAAGGCTGCAGGACCCCTGACCCTATGTCTGGACAGTGCTGATTGGCCCTGTGCTGATCACACGCACTCTCCCAAGAAAAGAAAAAAGAAAAAACTCTCTAGCAATACACACCAAACTGAGCATGTGCAGCTTATGACCTAGCCTCTGTTCTATCAGGAGAGGGTTTGGGGACAGTGGAAGGGGAGGAATAGAGAAGACAGGATCAAACAGCCTTTTTACACAATGCAGAGGATTAACCCCTTAGGTTCAACAGTGAGTATAAAAAGCATTCTTTACTGCATATACAGACTGATTTTACTGTTGTGGGTTTAGTAACACTTTAAAAGAGAAGTGTGGGATTATAAAAAAAATAAAAAAAACCCTACAGGATTTACCTAGATGGCTGTAGCATTGATCCAAGCTGCTGCTTTCCCCCGTCGACCCTACACTGAGAACTGGGCAAACAAAGACAGCTGATCGCTCAGTTCTGTCAGTCACTGCTCTGTGCTCTGCCCATCCAGTACTCCCTGGAGTGTCGGGCTGTGGAGAGGTCGCACTGAGAGGCTAAGCCAGCTGCTGCTCAGAAATCTGGGTGGATCCTAACATTATTGTCAGATTCCCTGCAGAGCCTGGACCAGCTCTGTGACATCAGCCAGACTTTAGCCTGGGTCACAGGAGTTCAGACCTAAGTGCATTTCTGTGGCCCACAGGAGAAGTATGAGCAGAAGAGCTTTGTCCATACTTCTCCTTTAAGAATATATATGTGAATAGATTTTTTTTGCGTCACTTTAAGGCTAAATGCACACAGGCGATTTGGCAACTTAGTCAAATTCCATTGTTTTCTACAGGCTGGAGGCTGCTGGCCGCTACACCTGTGCCTCCCAGGTACTCAAAAATGCTGGGAGTTGATGCTGATGGGACAAACCGCCCATGTGCACGAGGCCCAAAGAAAAACTCCAATCAAAATTGAAGGTGGAAATCCATTGTGCCACTGTATGCTTTTTGTTTCTTGATGTAGTAATCAAAAGACAGATTAACATATTCTGTAGTATGGCGAATATAGCAGGAACCCATACTTATTTCTATCAATTTATTGTTTTCTGCGATATGAAAAGACAAAGAACAATGCAAAATTCAGCTCGACTCAACTACAGCCCCATATCTCTGGCTTAGTGAGATTTCTTTGCATATCTGTGCAGCTAGATACACTATTGTCAATCTAATTTACACTAGCAGGTCAACTCATTTCCATAACCTATTTTTATATTTTGACGCCTTATCTGACTAAGGCTAGGGCTACACTGGCAAATAAATCTCTCTGTTGCTGGAAGATTTAACTGCGTGTTGACAGTTATCTCATTAGAATCATATGATTTAAGTGTGCAGCGCATGACTGCCAATGAATAGTAAAATGTCTCAGTAGCAAAGAGATGCAACTGCCAATAAAGCCCCAGCCAATACCAGTTAGCCAGCTTCCTCCTAATTGTCCCTATCATACGGCAGCCCACACATGGATCAAAATTTGGCCAGTTCAGCAGGAACCAGATGAATTTCGATCCATTCATAGCCCTCTCTGTTCAACAGAAGCCTGTCGTTAGACCAGCTATGGTCTCCTGGAAAACCAGTCCAATCAGTGCATGCAGCCAATGGGCTGTAGCGCTGCTCAGTGTAATTTCACGGCAGGGGAGTCCCTCTGTCAGATTTCCATGACACAGTAGGGAGGTTGTCCCCCCTCCACCTTGAATGTGTGGATGTGGGAATCGGGTCCGTTTTTTTTTCGGTCAGCCGCCTGAAGCCATATATGGCCAGTTTTAGTCTGAACCTTGAGCAGTAAAGTGTTAATTAGAGCAAATATTGGATTAAACAATTTAGAGGAGGCGTGTACCCAATATTCTGTTTGTTAGATGGTGTCTGGAATACACAGCCTGCGATACGCTTATATATACCAGCCAACATATTTGCCCCAGTCCCTAGGACACTGTCCACCACCAACACGTATTGCTCCCACCTTCTGAGAGGTCCTGCCCAGACCACGCTTACTTTTTGTTTGGTCCCATCTAGATGATGCCTACTTTCTGGATGGTCCCACCCTTAATCTCTCTCACTTGTGCCCATGCATCCCCTTAGTCAATACCCTGGTTTTAGATACTGCACATAGTCAGTCCAGGACACATTATCAGAGATGTGGGACTGTCCTGACAAATCCGGAATAGCTGGCATCTCTGCATATGAAGTTGTTTCTCGCTCACAGCCCCACATGTCTTCACTACTGTACTGATTTTGCCGACAAAGATGGTAATAGAAATAAACAGTAGAACTGACTATGTCAATCATGAAGCTCAATCTTATGTCCAGAAAGGCCAATGAATTCTACTAACAAGAAGTCACTGCTTTAAGAAGCAGGTTGGACTTCTTCCTGAAACGTTTTCTGTACAACAACTTTTTGAGTTCATGACTTAGGCCGGGTTCACACTGGTACGACAAACGCTCCGACATTGGG
The DNA here is from genome assembly GCF_037356315.1 of Lithobates pipiens. Classification (NCBI taxonomy): domain Eukaryota; kingdom Metazoa; phylum Chordata; class Amphibia; order Anura; family Ranidae; genus Lithobates; species Lithobates pipiens. The sequence continues at coordinate 194,104,716 of NW_027507788.1, read as the reverse complement.
AGCTCATATCCCTGTCTTAACTGGTCCGACACAAGTTGGTCAGACTTTGAAAATGCTCCCTGCACTACTTTGGTCCGACTTTGATCCTACTTCAGCCCATTGACAATCATTAAAGTAGGATCAAAGTCAGATCCTTGTCCTAACCATCCGACATTGTGTTATTTCCTGTCCCCTGCTGTAGCCCCTCCCATTGTGTGTTAGTTTTGATTGGTCAAAGGACAAGTTGTACTATCTGAAAAGTCAGATCAAAGTAGTATCCTGTTCATGAAAGTCGGATGGATGTAGGACCAATGTTGGACTGATGTAGGACTGATGTCTCAGAGCAAAGTAGGATGAAAGTCGTACTACTGTAGTGTAGCATAGTGTGAACCCGGCCTTTGGGCTTGTTTACACTAGTGGCAGCCTTTGTCGCCCTTCTGAAAATTGATCCAGGGAGGATGGCTTTTCAGAGGGCAGTGGAAAGGCAGCTGAGAAGCGATATGTTGCCTACTGACCACCCGTTTTAACTCTGAAAAGTCCATACCACCGTGTCAAGCATCACTGGGTGAACAGCTGTGCCAGTTAAGGTTCTTTTTGTGCATTTAAAGACCAGAGATTTCTGGATGGATGTTTGATCTATTAGCTGTTGGATGAAAACGGGTGGTTACATCAAATCTACCACATTTAGGTCTGGAAAAACAGAAAAAGAGGCAGTCGGTTTCCTTTTTTTTTTCCCCAGAACTAGACAGACTCAGAGGCAATCAAATTTAAACTGATATGTTTGTTTACATTCTGCTGCCCAACATGGATGGGGCTTCTGATCAGGTCCACCTGAAAAACTGACCTGCAGACCCGATTGTACCACCCCGATGAAAGGGGTCTAAAACCGGGGTCTCAAACTGGCGGCCCTCCAGCTGCTGCAAAACTACAAGTCCCAGGAGGCATTGCAAGGCTGACAGTTACAAGCATGACTCCCACAGGCAGAGGCATGATGGGACTTGTAGTTTTGCAACAGCTGGAGGGCTGCCAGTTTGAGACCCCTGGTCTATGTATTTCAAATAATCCCTCAATCTGTCTTTACATCAGTGTTCTGTAATTCCCTGTGTAGCAGAACCCAAGCTCAATGCTACCTTGCCCAATACCATCAATCTAACACATAGAGTTTTCAAATAGGAAGAGATAATACAGGGATGATTTCATCAGTGAGCTGCTGCTCCTTCACTATCCAATCACAGGCCTGAGCATGCCCACGAACAACCTGTGAAGAAAAGTAAGGTCAGGGACCTGGCTATGCTATCTGCAAGAGATGAGTGAAGTTTAAAAACTACTGAATCTTTTGCAGATAACACGGTTCATATATTTGTAATTTAATTACCCATTTAGCTGCTTGCTTATAGTTTTGCTTTTAGCGATCATTTACGGAGGAGGAAACGTAATAACAAAATGTAAGTCAAAGCAATGCCAGGCCACACAAAAAAATCTAAATAAGTGGTATATTAAGATAATTAAATTCCGTCTGGCTGTTCTGACATTTCTCAGCAGTACTTCAGGAGGGATTAATTACTGGGCCAGTGGTGTGATGACAGGCACTATTAATGCTCTGCCCAGGCTGGGAGGGGCCCACAAGCTGCCATTTCATAAATCAATGTTTTGCCGAAGAAGAGAGAAGTTTTCTAGGCATCCACCTTGTTTGTTTACAAACGCGGCATTATTCCTAATTAATGAGGCCGTCATGCCGGATTGTCAAGCCTTCTGTTTCTGGCTCCAAGGCTGACAGAGCAATAGAATGGCTGGAATTTTCCCTGCGTCTTCCTCATAGTGTTGCCATTACTAGAGAGTCTTTATGATGCCACTGTTTAAAAATTAGAACCATAAGAGCCCTTTCACACTGGGGCGGGCGGGCGTCGGCGGTAAAGCGGCGATATTTTTAGCACCACTTTACCGTCAGTTAAAACCACCCGCAAAGTGCCTCTGCAGCGGTGGTTTGCTGGCGGTTTGGCCATACTGCCCCACTGTTTTCAATGGGCAGGGGCATTTTAGGAGTGGTGTATACACTGCTCCTACAGCGCTGTAAAGATGCGGCTCGCAGGACTTTTTTTTACTGTCCTGCCAGCGCACCGCTCCATTGTGAAAGCATTCGGGCTTTCACACTGGAGTGAGAGGAGAGGCTCTTTACAGGCGCTATTTTTAGAGCTGTAGCGTCTCAGTGTAAAAGAGGTCTAAGACCCCTTTCAGATTGAAAAAAAGTGCCTGATAAGCTCATGAAAATGTATTTTCATTCAAATCAGTTAATGCTTTCACACTGGGGCAGTGCGCTGGCAGGGTGGTGCAAAATGCCCCTCTCCATTGAAATGAATGGAAAGCACTTCAAAAACGCCTCAAAAGCTCTTCAAAAGTGCTCAGTGTTTTACTTGCAGTTTACAAGCGCCTCAGTGTGAAAGGAGCCTAAGGCCCCTTTCACACTCGGCCACCCCGGGCGTCAGTAAAAAAAAGTGGCGCTATATTTAGCACTGCTTTGCCAGCGCAATTCGGCCACTAGCAGGGCAGTTTTAACCCCTCCCCCGCTAGCGGGCGAAAAGGGGTTAAATCCGCTCGCAAAAGCCGCTGCAGCGGCGCTTTGTAGGTGGCATCACAGCGCTGCCCCATTGTTTTCAATGGGCAGGAGCGGTGGAAAAATTGGACAATATAAAATTGGAAAAATATTGCCTGGTTTGATGAGTCTCAATTTCAGTTGCGACATTCAGATGGTGGGGTCAGAATTTGGTGTAAACAACATGAAAGCATAGATCCATCCTGCCTTGCATCGACGGTTCAGGCTGGTAGTGGTGGTGTAATGTTGTGGGGGATATTTTCTTGGCACACTTTGGGCCCCTTAGTACCAAATGAGCATTGTTTAAATTCACAATTAAATTCACAAGAGTTGCCCACCCACTCGCCCGTTGTGTGTTAGTCACAGCTTGCTTGACGGTTCTACCTTGCCAACAATTGGTATTACTTTATGGGCTATGCCTTCAAGTTACGGGGTCAGTTTAATGCCAGTCTGCAACTGATGGTGGAGACAGGCCTCTAAGACTATACGATTTGGTTATAGATGCTCATGGTATAACCGTGACCGGCATGATATTTGTATTTTGAAGGTTGTTATACCAAGACTTTCAATAAAGCTGTGGCCTTGTCCTACTTCCAACTTAAAGTGGTCTATGTGTTTTTTTGGGGGGGCAAGGTTTTGTTGTGGTTTAAATAAGTGGGGGTTAAGAGAAGACCAAGCTTCTCAGCAGTCAAGTGAGTGTATATCATATTTACTTGTTTTTTTTTTTCACATTTCTTCAGTTACTTCCTGGTTTCTTGCCTTGGCAAAAAAGTCATATGTCCCAGGAGTCTTCAGGAGGCGAGGAGAAGGGCTCTTCTCCGCTAAGAACACTCTTGTGCATGCATGCTTGAGTTAAGGACAGATGGATTCCAGGATGTAAATGCAACCTGAATGATTTGCCCTTACTCAAGATGGCCATGGCCAGGAATGCTGGGGGTGGGAATTTTCACAGTGACTTCTTAACAAAATAAGACATGGATGGAAGGGAGAGTTTGCTCTGAATATTAAAAATGAATTAAATAGCGTTTTTTCGGTTTGTGGTGTTCAGATGCAGTGAAGATCTGCTTGAAGTTAAAGTGGAGCTCCACCCTAAAGTGGAACTTCCACTAATTGGAACCCTCCCCCCTCCGGTGCCACAATTGGCACCTTTCAGGGGGAGGGGGGTGCAGATACCTGTATAGTACAGGTATTTACACCCAGTTCCGGAATAGATTCCCGCAGATTCTGCAGGTATTTACGCCACATCCTGCGGGTCCCCCGCTGTCGGCTGGGAAACACAGGGATCCCAGAGACAGCGGGGACCATCCTTATTGCGCAGCGCGCCTCGCGCATGCGCAGTAGGGAACCGGGAAGTGAAGCCGCAAGGCTTCACTTCCTAATTCTCATTCTCAAGATAGCGGCGGCAGCACCCGAGAGCCGATCGAGAGATCGGCCTTTGGGTGCCGACATCGCAGGTGCGCTGGGCGGGTAAGTGTCCTTATTTTAAAAGTCAGCAGCTGCAGTATTTGTAGCTGCTGACTTTTAAAAACTAAAAATGGCGGAATTCCCGCTTTAACTGGAATTCCACTTTAGGGGTATAATGCCCTGTACACACAGTCGGACATTCCGACCACAAAATCTGTCGGATTTTTTCCGAAACTTGAGTATGCAACACAAGTTTTGGCCAAATTCCGTCGGAAAAAATCATCATCGCACAAAGTTGTCGGAAAATCCAATCGTTCTGAACGAGGCGCCGCCAAACACGTACGTTGGCACTATAAATGGGCCAGTAGCCAATAGATTTCCTCTCTTACTTTATTCTAAGCATGCGTGGCATTTTGTCCATTGGAATTGTCTACACACAATCAGAATTTATGCGATTGGATTTTGTTGTTGGAAAATTTTAGATCCTGCCCTCAAACTTTGTGCGTCGGAAAATCAGATGGAAAAAGTCCGCTGGAGCTCACACACGGTCAGATTTTCCGACTGTGTGTACAGGGCATTAGACTTTTTAAGGGAAGGGCAGCCAGTCATTTCTCAGGCAGGCATTGTAAGTAGCTAATGCATCTTTCATGCAAGTCCTCATACAACAATTTTCTCAATCATAAAAAGAAAAATGTTGAATTTATGTCTTGGTTTCCTTTGTTTTATATGCAGCATAAGATAAAACTGACGTAAGCCATCCTTGCATCCCTTGAATAAAGTGTGACGAGCAGGTGTGGCTAAGCCAGGCCTCTTTGACCTCCATGATAAAATTCATTGTGCGTTTAACGCACCATTTTATTTGCACCTGGTCTGGGTAGAACACATTTCAAGCAGCTTTTTTGAATTAACGACAAATGGCTGAAAATTGAGATCTAATTTGAAACAGGTGTTTTAATGCACATGCAGGATGTAAACCATTTTACATAAATCACCTATTAATTCTTCCATAAATTATGTTACAATGCAATGCCTTGATTTAACATCTCAGTAACGTCATATTAGTAAAGTATCAGCTGTAGCAAGAAGGTGCCGCAAATAAAAATTGCACTCGCTCCGGTCCCGGCTTTGGAGAATCAATTAAAATCTATTTAAAAATCAAAAAAAAAAAAAAAAAAAAAAAAACGGTGCGGGGCTTAGTAAAAAATAATAGTTTTAAATAAATATGGGAGGGTGAGAGGACGTTAGCTAGTTTGGAAACCAGGCGTTAGAGGCAGGGCGTTTGGAAGAGAGGCATGTAGGACAGGAACTGGACCAGAGGGGGTTGTGATAGAAAGGGAGTTTGTTTGGATAGGGGACCATACTCAAGAGGGGGAGAGCGGGCTGGAGGAACTGGACCAAAGTGTGGGAAGGAGAGGTGGCGGCTCCGGACCAGAGTGTGGGAGGGATTGGTCTGTGTATTTCTAAAAACTCATACCAATGATGAGGCACTATCCCCCCAGGACCACCGATGACGGTACAGCGGTGTAGTGGTTAGCACTCTCGCCTAGCAGTAAAAAGGGTCGCTGGTTCAAATCCCAACCATGACACTACCTGCCTGGAGTTTGCATGTTCTCCCTGTGCCTGCGTGGGTTTCCTCCCACACTCCAAAGACATGCTGGTAGGTTAATTGGCTTCTGTCCAAAATTGGCCCTAGTATATAAATGGGGACCTTGGATTGTGGGCGATGTGAGTGTGCAATGTACAGGAATAGGGACAATTGTAGACACTCACTCAGGTTGAACTGGATGGACTGGTGTCTTTATTCAACCTTGCTAACTATGAAACTATGACATGGCACTATCCCCCCCCCAGGAACACAAATGATGGGGCACAATTCCCCTCCAGAGTATCAATGATGGGGCACTATCCCCCCAGGAACACCGATGATGGGGAGATATTCCACCCCAGGAACACCAATGATGGGGCACTATTCCCCCCAGAAACACTGACGATGAGGCACTATTCCCCCCCCCGGAACACAAATGATGGGGCACTATTTCCCCCAGGAACCCTAAGGATGGGGCAATATTCCCCCCCAGGAACACGAATGATTGGGCACTTGTCCTCCCAGAAATACAAATGATGTGCATAACCACCCCCCCTGGACCACCAATAGTGGGGCACTTGTCCTCCCAGAAATACCAATGATGTGCACAAACCCCCCCCCCCCCCCGGAACACCAATGGTGGGGCACTTGTCTTCCCAGAAATATCATTAATGTCATTGTTTTACTTTGAAAAGTAAGCCGCTGTATGAATACCTGATTGATTTCACCCATGTGACTGGCTGCTTCTCTCTTTCTCTCCCCTCTCTTTTCTATAAGTGATCACAGATCCTCTGTTCTCAGCTGCATAAGAACTGGGCGGAGAAGAAGCAACAGCACACTGAAATTTCCAGTGAATCGTTGTGCAGCAGGGGCAGGGCATGTCAGATCATTGGAGGAGAGCACACAGAGTTCCCAGCATAGCTAGGGAACCGACCACGCTGTGCTTTCCTGCATTAGCGTGGTCAGTTTTTATCAGGAAAGCAGAAGGACTGGCAGGAACACCGAGGATTTCACATAAAGTAAGCAATACAAAGAGAACGGGATACTTTCCCATACAGGTATATGGTACAGCAGGCACAAATCAGGAATATGACGTGTTGGGGTAACAAACGCTTTAATGCACAACTGGGGCATGGAGCCAAATAGGACCAAATCCCACATGCACTTGGTTTCCTGGGACACCAAACAAGGATTTTTTGTGATGATACTTCTTAACAGGAGACCAAACAAGACCAGTGGTCTTAGAAAAGATTACCCCCAATTTATGTACAGCTATGGGTCAGATACCATTCGAGGGGCAGTTCTAGAAAAAGCTGAATGTCAAAGACCATCAACTTCCAACTTGAAAGGCATAATTCAAAATGTAAGGGGGGAGCTTGTAAACTTATTTAGTACAAAGATGCTGGCAAAGTCAGCAAAACAATGCAGAGATAATAATGCCCCTTTCAGCACGAACCCAAAACACACCATAATCACAATAGAATTGGAAATGACAGTCTACCAGCGACACTAATAATGAAGATTGCAGTGAATTTTCAAACTCATTTAGCAGCTGAGAGAAGCTAGCACTAAACGATGAAATTTTCTAATTATTCCAGACACAGCAATGTCTGCAGCTCAGACAACTTTTCCATTTCCCGCAGTAACCAGCTTGTGGAAAGATATTGAGGGTCATTTAAAAAGCTACAAAAAAAAAATAAAGACTGGCATAGCAAATGCCCCTTGTGTCATCAGGTGAAGAGGTTTTTAATAACTGCTCCTGTTTGTGTGGTATGGCATTAAAAGGGAAAATACATTTCTGTTACCACATTTTTCATTTTTTACTGCAGTCTTTAAAGTCATTTTTTATATAACTTTCACATATTAGAATGATAGCTATTATATATTTTTGATAACGTATTATATGTAAAGATTTGTAGTTTAGCCACTAGAGGCAGTGTAGATTAGTCACTGAAACAATTCATCCTCCCCGTTTCAAGGAATGCATAGTTTTTAACGAGTCTTTTGATTAATAGACTAGCAATACATATTTAGTTGTCTCTCTCAGCCTGCAAGCTGAAGGGGGGAAGCAGACAGCGGATTCCCCCATCCATGTTCAACAGTGAGGATGGAGAAATCTCCACTGTTGGCCATTGTATTCAGGCAGACTGGATACCCGAACAGTGACTGCATCTGATATAATGCAGTCAATTATCAGGTGGCAATTGTCCACCCGGCCCAGACAATTTTCAGTTCTTCTTATAGATGGTTTAGCAGGAATTTGAGGCATATATGAGCAGCGTGTCTGAGAAGGAGCTGTAAGGCACAGCCATTACGTTCTACTGCTAAGCTGGAAGCAGAGCTTGTGTATGTAATGAGCAAATATGGCCGAAACCAGGTACATATACCATTACAAAGTATTCACAAAAACAAAAGTTTTCCGTGTTTCTTTTAAAGGCCACTCCAGTCTAAACTTTTTTTTTTTTTCTTGCAGTTATGGACATAGTGGACAAAGGTTAGAATATCCAGTTTTTCTCGTCATCTTTAGAGAATTCCCACAACTACGTATATCACTTATAGAGTGGCACAGAGACAGAAACGTATGGGAAATTTCTCTAAGCCCTTGTACACACGGTCGGAGATTCTGACAACCAAATCCGTCGGAGTAATTCCGACGGATTAATTCCAGAAGAGGTCCGGAAGTGATATTGCATACACACGGTCGGACTAAGTTGTCGGAAAATCCGATTGTACATAACGTGATGACGTTATTTGGTTAGGACGGGACTACGGTCAGGCTAGTAGCCAATAGCTTTGGTCTAGGAATTTGATCTGAGCATGCGTGGCACTTTGTCCGTCGGAGTAGGCTACACATGATCGGAGTATGTCCGATCGGAGCATTTTGTCGGAAAATTTTACCGGCAAGTTGGAAAAGTTCGTCCGTCGGATATTCCAACGGAAACAGTCCGATGCAGACCACACACAGTCGGAATATCTGACAAAACGCTCCGATAGGAAACATTCTGTCGGAATCTCCGACCGTGTGTACAAGGGCTAAGCCTCCTAGATGTCCAAAATGGACTCGAGCTACAACCCTTACAATGTCTTGGATCTTAATATGGAACATTCCCCATGGACTTCTGGAGATATAGACAATTAAACCATATTACAAATTTACCCAAGCCACTTTGCCTCTCTTCAATGTTGATGATATTGAAAAACTCTTGGATTCAAAAGGTCCTCCTATCCATTTTGTTTCTTTTTGCTACAACCTGATACTCTCATTGGGTCGATTGGAATACCTTCCAAGCCCAAAAAACAAGAACACGACATCCAGCACAAACTTTCCGATTCACTGAGATGAACAATCTTAGATACACACATCAAACTATTAGCATGGTGGTAAAATGTTCCTCCAAAGCCTAAAGCATTACATCCCTCATCTTGGAGGATATGCTTTAAGTGACTCCACCACCTACTTTGCTCACATCTGGTGGCACTGTCCAAATATGAGATCCTTCTGGATAGAAATTTTAAACCTCAAATATCACACAGAAAAAAAAGTTGTTTTTCCACTTGTCACGCTAAAGTATCCCTATAATCAGCTTGACAGAACACTGCCATATAATATGCCCCCCCACATTAGTTGATCTAAGCTTGATCAGGGAGTAGCCAGAAATCCTACACATGCTGGTGGTGCTCCGCTGCGGAGCAGACTTTAGCCAGAAGTGCATGTCATCCTTTCTCCTGTCTGTACAGCCTGCAGGAAGAGGGAGGCTGTTATGAAAACCATTGTATTCCTGGTCAGGATTCTTCTGTGATCTATGTAGGATGTTTAAAGACGTTTTCTGGGTCTCTGGTTAATATGAGTGCATTTGATTTATCTCCTCAGTTTAATAAATAGGAACGGGCTTGGGCGTGCTCGGGTTCCTAATCCCAACCCACCTGCCCGATTCCACCAGTAAGCTGACACTGCACAGCGCTAATCACAAGCAGTGAAACATTTCCCGGTCAGCAGCTGCACAGATCGGGAAATGTCTCACTGCCTGTGATTAGCGGTGTGCAGTGTTGGCTTCCTGGCAGGACTGGGCAGGTGGGTTGGGATTAGAAGCCCAAACATGCCTGAGCCCATCTCTTTTAATAAAGTGTTTTACTGGTCTAGTTCTGTACTTCCCTTTGGTTTTAAACCTCAAATATATTATTAAAATAGAGATCCCAATGAATTTGTTAAAATGACATTTCCAGGAGATGCAGTAACTGCACAGGATTTAGAAAAAAAGTCACAAAAACTATTTATTCTCGATGCTGCAAAATTTATCATTTTCAGACACTGGAAAAGGCCTTCCCAACTCACCACTAAAGAATGGTGCCAAACCATTTAACCCCCCCCCCCCCCCCCCCCCCCTGTATATAGTGCCTTGCAAAAGTATTCACCCCCTTGGCTTTTTACCTATTTTGTTACATTACAGCCTTTAGTTAATTTTTATTTATTTTTTTATCTGAATTATATGTGATGGATCAGAACATAATAGTTGAAGTTGGTGAAGTAAAATTAGAAAAATATATACATAAAACTATTTTTCAGAAATAAAAAAACTGATAATTGGCATGTGCGTATGCATTCACCCCTTTATTATGAAGCCCATAAAAAGCTCTGGTGCAACCAATTACCTTCAGAAGTCACATAATTAGTGAAATGATGTCCACCTGTGTGCAATCTAAGTGTCACATGATCTGTCATTACATATACACTCTTTTTTGAAAGGCCCCAGAGGCTGCAACACCTAAGCAAGAGGCACCACTAACCAAACACTGCCATGAAGACCAATGAACTCTCCAACTAAGTAAGGGACAATGTTGTTGAGAAATACAGTATCCCTGGAGGAGCTGCAGAGTTCCAGAGCAGAGACTGGAGTATCTGTACATAGGATAACAATAAGCCGTACGCTTCATACAGTTGGGCTTTATAGCAGAGTGGCCAGAAGAAAGCCATTACTTTCAGCATAAAACAAAATGGCACGCTTGAGTTTGCAAAAAAAGGCATGTGGGAGACTCCCAAAGTGTATGGAGGAAGGTGCTCTGGTCTGATGAGACTAAAATTTAACTTTTTGTCCATCAAAGAAAATGCTATGTCTGGCACAAACCCAACACATCACCCAAAGAACACCATTCTCACATTGAAACATGGTGGTGGTAGCATCACAATGTAGGGATGTTTTGTAGTAGTCAGGACTGGGAAACTGGTCAGAGTTGAGGGAAAGATGGATGGTGCTAAATACAGGGATATTCTTGAGCAAAACCACTCTGTGTGTGATTTGAGGCTAGGACGGAGGTTCACCTTCCAGCAGGACAATGACCCCAAACACACTACTAAAGCAGCACTTGAGTGGTTTAAGGGGAAACATGTAAATGTGTTGGAATGGCCTAGTCAAAGTCCAGACCTCAATCCAATAGAAAATCTGTGGTCAGACTTAAAGATTGCTGTTCACAAGCAAAAACCATCCAACTTGAAGGAACTGGAGCAGTTTTGCAAGGAGGAACGTGCAAAAATCCCAGTGGTAAGATGTGGCAAGCTCATAGAGACTTATCCAAAGTGACTTGGAGCTGTGATAGCCGCAAAGTTGGCTTTACAAAGTATTGACTTTAGGGGGGTGAGTATTTATGCACATTGACTCTTTCTGTTATTTTGTCCTATTTGCTGTTTGCTTAACAATAAAAAAATAAAAAATAAACATCTTCAAAGTTGTGGGCATGTTCTGTAAATGAAATAATGCAAATCCTCAAACAATCCATAATAATTCCAAAATTCTGAAAAAATGCAAAGGGGGGTGAATACTTTTTCAAGTGACTGTACATATTATGTGTATTACTTAAGTATCGTTGTCTATTATTTAATCACCAAACTTCATTTTCTGTATTTGTACCTAGAAGTCTTAAAATTACACAAAAGAAAAAAATAGCTGACCAAGGCTCCATCCTTTCCACAATTTATTCAATGCTAAGAAAGAACAGTTATGGATAACTTGGGTTTTAAGGCTCACAAGGGATTACTTGACCGAACTGAAATTCCTGCCTACTTCAAACTACAGAGAGAATTCCCGATCTTCCACAGCCCCTCTTACAAATAACTAAAGAATCAGCTCACTGCTGTTTACAGTACTTGCTGAAATAAAGTTTAGACTGCGTGATTGATGCTCCCATTGAGAACTAAAATATATAATGGTTGAGCCACAGTATAACATTCACCAGCAAGTGATAATCATACCTTGGAATTCTTAAAATTCCCTGAGTTTGCGATTGTCTCAACATAACAGTCTCTCACCAGGCCTGGGGGTAATTTCAAGACAAGAACAAGGACTACTTTGAAAACTGGAAAGAGAGCATACTAAAAATAACGCAACCATGGCTGCCTTCTACCTCTCTATACGTCAAAATGATTGATTCTTATATAATTAGAAGACTTGTATTTTTCCTGTGCTATAGCCATTGATGGGTTAACAATAGGGAGTTTAAAAAAGATTTTTAAAATGGTAAAGAGGATAGATGAAATAATCATCACATATCTATAGAACACGTTGTGTTGTAGGATACAAAGAAGTCAAGAATTCTTCACGGTGACCTTTTCCATTCACCAAACACAGTAAATCAGAGTACCTTTGTAAATGGCATGATCAGACAGCTCTTGTGCACCTGTAACAGTTTATGTTATGCAAATAACATTTCTATAAGAAGTGGTTGGCCTGACAAACCCATCTGCTTCTACTTGACACTACTTCAGAATAAGTGATGGGAGGTTGTCGAAACTCTGTATAGGCTGCATAGTGTTTGGTAAAATGATTGGATCAGCCAAGTAGATAACACCTGCCCAATGCTTCCTCCTTATTATATCTATAATCTCACACACCTACCCTTTTACTTTATACAAACTTTTGACATTCACACTTTAAACCTTGGTCAGTGTGTTACAAGCCTAGATACTCCCTGGCGCTTGAGTTGAGGGTGTTAATTGATGAAGTTTAAAGATCATCTGGTCAGGTTTGAGGATAGGTTAAAGAGGAAGTAAATCCTGATGGGTTTACTTCCTCTTTGATTCCCTGCAAAGGTAAAGCATAATGGGTTACTATGCATCGCACAGTAGTCCATTATGTGTCACTTACCTGACACAGGAGCCAGCGAAGTCACCGCTGTCCCCTGTAGTCCGGAGCGTCCATCTTCTTGGTGGATCTCGCTGCTCCGGCACTGTCATTTGTCAGAGCCGCGATGACGTCACTTCCGTGCATGTGCACGGGAGCCGCCACTCGCGGCATATCGCCGTTAACTGCGGCACACTCAGTGCGCCTGCACGCCGCTGTCGGCAAATATCTCCTAAACCGTGTAGGTTTAGGAGATATTTCTTGGACCTACAGGTAAGCCTTAATCTAGGCTTACCTGTAGGTCAAAGTGGTTTGTAAGGGTTTACAACCACTTTTAGGACATGCAAAAAAATAATTTAGTCCAGTTATACATTCATTAGAAAACATTACATGTTATTGAATCAGGCTCTACTGCAGAGAGCATGTTTTCAGGCACTGAGCGCTGGAGGTTCTTATGACGGACAGCTTGGCACCCACCTAGATGCTTCCGCCAAGATACAGCTTCTTACACTTTGTAACCAGGAATTATATAGCTGAGCATTGCACCCAAGAACTAGACGACACATGCGCAAACTGGAACTGAATTTATTGTAAACTCTAGGGCTGCAACTAACGATTATTTTCATAATCGATTAGTTGGCCGATTATTGTTTTGATTAATCAATTAATTGGTTAATAACCTTTAAAAAAAAAAGTGGGTCAAATTGACGTTCATTTTCAACCACAGTGACAGGAAAAATTGATCCTTGAGGCCAGCATTAGGCTCGGTACACACCTATGCAGTTTTTGATCTGTTTCTGCAGTGCTTTTTGCTGTGCGTTTTGATTTTTGCGCACGTGATTTTACTGCAATTTGCGTTTTTTTGCATTTTTTTTTTGGGCAGACTAAAAAACAGATTGCTGCAAAAATGCATTACATTCTTTTCTGCAGCTTCTCCATTGATGTACATTGAACCAAAAAAAGCACTGTTTCGCGTTAAAAGTCCTTGACCCTTACCAAATATGCAGTGGCCGAAAAAAAGCACAGATATGAACGTGTCCCATAGGAAACCATGTGAATGAACTGTAGTGCGTTTCTGCAAAAAACACCAACATATAGATGTGAACCAGGCCTAAGACGTGTAGTAACATAATGGGGTTAAAAAGACTAAAATTAGCCCTTTATAGTACAAAAAAAGCAGATAATCACTACTAGAAGGGGTTAATTTTTTTACTGTAGAACAGTGAAAGTAATATTTACAGTAGTGATTATATTTTTATACTATAAAGAGCTCATTTTAGTTTTTTTAAACCCCATTATGTTACTAGCCCATTAATTGATTATGAAAATAGTAATCGATTCATTTCATAATCAATCGATTTGTTGTTTCAGCCCTAGTAAACTCACACAAAATATATACCACAGAAATCAGAATAAAGCTCAATCACAATATCCTAAACACTGTAAACTATAAACAGTAATATCTTTGGTATATCTAACAGTACATCTAATGAACAGCTAACAAACAAACACAAACATCCTACAATGGTTCAGTAACAACGTAAAGCGGACACAATGCTAGTCACATCTCCGAGAGGATTAGCAGACAGACAGAAACAATAAGTGACTCAATTAACAATGGGAATTCACACCCACGAGGTACACAATGGGGAAATTATACCATTAGAAAAAGACACCTTAGTAAACAGATAGCAGGAGACACTGAGCTAATTATATTAATATCTATTTTGCGTCTCTGACTCTAGAAGGGGGTGAAGCAGGCATTGCTTGTTTGGGCACAGAGGGCCCACATCTGTATCCAGGTCCTGGGTTCTGTGTGCTTTCAGGGAGACATGGACCCAAATCTGAAGCAAAACCACTCCAAAAGGTCCCCCAGGCACACACCTCCCAAAGAATAGAGCTTCCTCAAAAGTCAGAGCCCATAGTCGGTTGGGTCTGTCACACTTAGGCAGCTTACAGGAGAAGGAATGCACAAGGATGATAATATATATATAAAAAATATAATAAGGCAGCAGGGACACTGGAAACTGCACTGCAGTCACTATTAATGCTATGAAATGAGGCAGAGGCATAGGCGAAATTACAGGAGCAGCCAAAATAGAATTATAACTATTTTAGCAGGTTAAAACAAGTAAAAGCTCTACTGCAAGGTAAATGGTCATCTAATCTAATGAGCGGCATCACCCAGCTAGTAGTCATCATTCACATTGTTTTGACTGTCCTGAAATGAAGACATGTGAAATCTGATTGATTATTATGAGGTTAGCCCAATATAGTGTACCTAAACACATTAAACTGTTTAACCTACAGTTTAAGAAATCCATAAATACTTACGATGTACCTAACTGCATAAATAGATGCCAAAATTCAAGCATTGGTTCACGGTTTAGTACTCTGAAAAAAGGAGTTTTAAGTTTTATTCCGAAACAAAACCCTCTAATGTATAGACCATTTTCACTATTGTAGAATGTTTCCACTATTGCCCTATTAAGGTACGCTTGTATGTATGGCTGATGGCAAATAGCCCCTATAACGTCTGCATCCAAAGCAATCACTCATTTCCTATTGATATAATTGAGCCATTTTGCAGGCCTCTCATCTACCAATGAGCCATAGTCATTTTTCATAGGTAGCACAATGAGGCTAAAGCTAGCATTTTAGAGTATTACATCTTACTCGAAAATAAACCACACAATAGATTTCTATTCCGCCTGTTAAAACCTTGAATGAGGTTTGTCAGCACTAGCTGAAACAATAACAACCCAGACTTCAAATTACCCAAAAAACCCTCTGAATCTTAAGATTTCCCTAGGGATCATCCCGGCACACAAGTGAAAGAGATTCGGAGACAGCCACCAGGGAGCGTCTACAAACTGCACACAGTACGGAGCCTATCATCACTCTGAAAATAGCATTACTGGGGATATAGTTCCAGTCTGCTGGGATGCATCATTTGGAACAGGTTCATCTCAAAAGATAATTGGCAGAATTCATCAATCCCAGGTGAACCAAGCCCTCCTCACTGACAATGTAAAAGTCACAAATAAATTAATGCATGTAAGAAAATGTAATATTTGTCTCATTCTGTCAAGAAACAAAACTATCTGATACTGCTGAAGGAGTTTATCCTGGCATAAGATCTCTACACTGCATGTCTTTGGCAAGGGACCTGCAAGCTGTTGGCACAGAGGATTCCAGAGAAGAACAAGGTTGAGTATGCAGCAGAATAGGTCTTATCTGGTTTTAAAGTTTACATTTAGAAGCTAGGTTAGGTTAGTACTAAATGGTTCAGTGGTATGGGGTGAGTTAAAGCAAAAGTGTTCAAAAGTAAAGTACTGCTGCTGGTTCACTCACTTCCCCCAGTTTGTAACCCAAGTTTTTTTTTTTTCAGAGGGTGGAAGCAAGTAGTGATTTTATCGGTACCTGCTCCCACTTCTGTAATCCTCCCCAAGGTGAGGATGATGCTATTTACCCCATCCCATCCCCTCCCATAATCTCCTGGGATATGTCACATGTCCCAGGAGGCTGCCGGACCATTCACAGAGCGCATTGCGCAGTTGGGGAACCGGCTGTGGTTCCTCAGACAGCTCCCAAATCCAAGATTAGAGGTGGTGCTGGTTACCCACAGTAGAACTGTCTGCTGGAAGACAGTGGATGACACCAGCCACTGGTAAGTACCGGTACCTGGTTTTGTATTTGTAGCTGCTGACTTAAAAAACAAACAAAAAACAAAGTTAAGTTACTATTTAAGCGTGTGCTCTAGACATTTTGGGTTGGGTGTTTAGTAATAAGAGACAGGCTAAAGGCTGTTTAGTGTTGGGGGATTAGGGGTTGGTTTTTACAGGTTGTCCTGGACCTACCCTGACCCTGAAATTTGAAGCAGCACAGTGATAAGCTGTCATTCTCTCTGCCGCTCTGCTCTCTTCTCCTATTATCATGCTTTTTTTTTTTTTGTCAGCATATGAACTGACTGCATTTTGCACAGTGTATGTAGTGAACAAAAAAAACGCTCTGGGGCAACAGTCATTCAAGGCAAAGTAACGGAGGTAAACATATCTCTGAAACGTTAGAAGGTTAGGCTGTAAGATTAGGGTTGCAGAAACCGCAACTAAAGCAGTTAGTTTGACAGTGAAAATGTGTATTGCATGCAGTCCTCAAAGATTCCTCCATACCGTGATCTGCAGTAGAAACACATGCATCATTTAACAAACTTCTGGAAACACCATGTAGGGCTACTGTGAAGCCCTCTACTGCCTCCCCAACAATATAGAAAAATGTTTATTCAGAACTTAACTATATATGACTAAATCTGTGTGATGAATGCATGCATCAAAGCCCAACAGCAAGTTTCTACCTTGTGGCTTGTGGAGACCATATTGCACAGACTCAAGACATCCAGTTACCAGGGCAAGTAATCAGATGGGTTGGGTTGGAAATGTAATTATCTACCACTATTTAGATCAACATATTGATTCAAAATGAACAAACTTCATCGCTGTTTATATAGTAATAAACATTCACAGTAAAAATTGTATCTACTATGGTCAAAAGCAACCACTGTGGTTTTCCAGCCTGTACATGAGTAGGTAGCTTTAAGTGCAGACATTAACATTATCTACTAATAATCCTCAAAGATTTTCTGTAAAACTATGGTGTCAAATGTGTACTGTGGTTCCATCACTTAACTTCAGTAAGCCAAATAAAAGCTGAAAAAGTGAAATCTTAAATTTTATAACTAAACCCCTTAATGATGTACATACAGTATGCTCCATATATATAACATACTGGCAAACATTCCATTGCAACAAAGTTGCAAACCCTCGCCAAATGGAACTCGACAAAAAAATTGAGTGTTTTCAGTATGCGTGATTTACGTAACAACCATAACCAATTTGAATGCATCCGGTTCCAAGAACAATTTTTCTGAATTTTTGAGCCTGCCACTTCAACACAGAGCCTCACGTTTCATCCTGCAGCAGAGGAAATCTTAGGCTTCATGTACACTACAACTCCTAATCTTGAGTCTAGGAGTTTTTGACATTTATTTTTTTTACAAAGCTCCTAAACTCAACTTCATAAAAGCCTATGTGTCCATAGGCTTTTGGCTTCTATCCAAAATTGACCCTAGTATATGAATGGGGACCTTGGATTGTGGGCTCCTTGAGGGTAGGGACCGATGTGAGTGTGCAATGTACAAGCATAGGGACAATTGTAGACACCCACTCAGGTTGAACTGGATGGACTGGTGTCTTTATTCAACCTTACCAACTATGTAACTATGTACACTTAGGCTTTTAGGAGCTGCTGTGGTTAGGGGAGGTTCAACCTCCCTCAACCTCTCTCGTCTGAACACGGTAGAATCACATTCAGGATAGGAACGTTGTGACCGCTGGTTGCAAAACATGGCAAAATCATGGTAAAATCATGGGGCGATTTTGCCGTATTTTGCGTTTTCTGATGGCTGGCAGTCATATTAGGCTATGTGTACATGAAGCTTTAGTAACCTTGCTTTATTTTTCATAAAGTAAAATAATAGATAAAAATAATTAGTCAAAATGAAAGTATCTGCTATAAACTGGCAAATTCTTTAAAGTATTCTTGCGTTGACTTCAGTACTCCTGCTCACCCCGGTAGCTCCCCAGAGATCATATTTTGACTCTTGGAAAATCAGTACTTGCATATGATCAGTGACAGTGATCAGACCTGGTAATTGGCCACAATAAGCATGGAGAGCTGCATTTTGGGAGACAGGAGAGGATCTAGGCGTGTGCCTGAAATGGGAAGTACTGTATAATTCAGGTGCTGCTCTAGTAGCTTGGATCCAAGGGTTGGAACACTAAACATAAATTATGGTACCAGGATGTTTTGCTTTCATTCATAAGGTGACAGATTTGATTATGTCAAGTCATGTTCTAATTTTTTAAATTTTTATTTTATTTTTAGTGGTAGAAGAAATATAAATGGAAAGCACAGTGGCAACCTTTAAAAATGCCTTTACAGTTGTATCAGGGAGCAGACATCTTGTCGTTTCTTAAGACCTCAGAAAAGAAAGTTAATTATCACGTTTCATGTGCAGAATCAGATTAATTTAATGGTGTTCTGGTTTGTAACATTCTTCTGAAAAAGGGAATTTAAATGATATTAACTTTTGTTGTCTTCAAGGAACTTTTATTAAGCACTGTTATCACTGAAGGGAATAATTGATTTTAATTTAATTTTAAAAAGAAGAGTGGAAAGAAGAACGGATCTTTAAGTCAATAGAGACTTCCAATTTAATTCACTTAATTCATTGCCTAAATCTATCTTTTTAGTCCTAAATACAATTACGTTCCAGCTATCAATCATTCAGCCATATGGCGACATCCCACAAATGCTGTAATGGTATTACATTAGCATGTAGGACTTAATTAGCAAATTGCATGCATACAGTTATGTAGCTGTGTCCCATGAATCCACTTTTGTGGTATCTGGTAGCTTCATTGTGGTAGCTTACATTAAAACACACTTTATACCTTACGTACTAAAGTCTTAAAAGTAAAGGCGTTCACAGGGATCACATGAACATTGCCCAAATTCTACCAGAACAGTAGATTACGGTTATTTCTATGGATGCATTTTCCATAAGTGAAGACACCCCTGGTCCATCATACGCCTATAGGAAAATTCACTTAGAAGTTAGGATGTGGGTTATTTAAAGCCAATCTCTACTCTTCACCCAGCATGATATAAGCTGGTGCTTGCGATATCTGTTCAGAGTACAGACATTCACTTGGTTGATAGGGGTGTATGTTATCTGGGCAGTGAATGAGAAACAGCACTTGGCTCAGGTAAAATCAGTATCCTTAGTTGCACTTAGCTTTAAAAAGATACATGTCTATCATGTTCAATCAAAGCACAAAAACATTATGACTTAAACAAAAATTCCTTGCATCCTCCGAACCCTAAACCAGTAGCCGATTTACAGGAAGGCAGAAAAACTTTAATAAAATGTGCTCTAACTGGGGAAAAAATGTTTCTTTATCCACAAAGGCATTCAGCTACTCCCTGAATTATTAATATATAGTGGTATTTATTTCTTTTCTTCACAGCTCTTACAATGATCTACTGTTTCTGAATGTGGAAGTTCATTTTTAATTCCTCCAGGTACAAAGAGTGCCCCTTTCTTTATTACAATGATCTTAAAGTGGACAACTTTCTATGCAATCTTGCAAAAAGTGTAGGAAGACTATTGGGCAGAGAGAGGGGGTATTTGTTTAGAAATGGAGTCCTCTTTAAGAAGCCCACCTATGAATTTTGTTATATTAGCAAAAAGCAGAAGCAATTTTGGTCATTTGTCAAAGTTGACACAAATGTGTTTAGATATCGAAGTTTTCATAAATGTTCAAGACAACTGTCAGAGCATTAGTCCCATAAATGCTTCCAAATGCATCATTCATTATAGCAGACAATTAATAATTTGATGTACTACTCACCATCCTGTAATGTAGGCTGAGGACTTGGAAAATGACTTCCTGGTTTATCTAGGGAAAACAAAGATAACATGTAATTAAAAATACATATTATTCATGCAGACATTAATAAAACTGAAAATTGCCAGAAATAAGTAATCACAAAGTTCCCTCTATTCAAACATTGACAACAAAATATGGTAACTCTTAAGTATACTATAAACTTATGATTTGTCCAGTAGACATAATTCTATTAACTGTAAGAAGATGATAATTAAAAGGCGTTGTCCTTAGCTACCAGCTCGTTACTATGTAACAGAATGCAAAACTGGTTGCTGTAGTCTACACCACTGTTGTCCTTTTTTTCTGCAACTTCTATATATAAAAATGGTGTCTCTCTGAATCTCTGTTCAGGTCCGAGGTGAAATCTGAGGTGCCATGGACATTACTTAATAAAAAACACTACTGGTGAAACTGTACAGCGCTATGCCTACGTTTCACAAGGTCTGGGAACCATGGGTCTACCACATGGCTTTGATCGTGGTCTATTCAACCTTTGACAAGCTTGCTACAGCCTGGTTATTGCATACAGCTGCCTGAAGTCCTCTCCAGCCAACCAACACCCCTATCCACTTCCCCTTTCCAAAACCTTTTTGTACCCTTCCCTTTCCTTTCTTTTAATCACTATTGGTTGAGTCATACACTTTTCAATAAGATCTATGCCGCTTACCTAATATACTTGGCAAAACTCAAAACAACTTGTTTTCCACAACATCACAACTGTTAACTATCACTTTACAACCTTTGTAAATCTTTCAATAAATAGATTGAACATGAAAATGGACCTACAGCCAACATTTATTTTTTTGGGTTAGGAATCGGATAGCGGGAAGTAAGATTAGAGATTCTTTTGGGTAGAACTCCTTTTCCCATTCACTTTGGAAAAGTAGAATGGTTTTGGACCCTACCAGGCTTTTGTCATGGTCTTACGCAGGCCATAGATTAGTCTGTTTTCTTTGTTCAACCAGTGGGCTGAATGAAAAAAAAAAAACGAACCTTATTCCCCAAACCACACATTTGAGGTGGATGGGGGAATCCTTCCCACCGAGCTACTGTATTCTGACAGTGGGGAGACTTCAGCCCTATTTGGCTGGCTTCTGTCAGACGAGCATGCTGAAAAACCAGTGGCTGACCAGCTCCTGAGCAGCGTTCTCAGCCAATGGCTGAGATCACTGACTGGAGAGCTCTGGCGGGGGGCTGTTCCCCTCTCAGCAGGGGAGATCGTTAGTACAGTGGCTCCGACAGGAGCTGACTGTTTTTAAAAAAATAGTGTGTACTAGGCTTTCCCTGCTGTCAGAGTACACTGTCCTGCATTGCAGGCTATAGCCTGCAGCACTGATTGAGCAGGGAAAATCCAACAGGGCAGTTGTACAGAAGTCGATCAGCTGAACCAGTCACATTTTGACCCATGTATGGCCAGCTTTAGTCCCCAAAGGGACAATTCCCTCACATTCCAGTGTGATGAAGGAAAATCTGCCCAATGGAAACATATACAGCAATAACATTTTGTCAGAGACTAAAATCTTTGTCTGCTTTATCCAAAATTATGAATTTATGGTATTGTTTCACCTTAAAGTTTAAATATTATGCATTTTTGCTATGGAATTAGTAATTCTATAAAAAGGTGAACAGTTGGAGTAAGGTATACATTTTTATGAAATCTCTGGGTTGTAATACAAAGGGTCTTCCTCTGTCGCTCCATGCTAAGGACAGAGAGCTGAAACGAAACATTTCACCGGCGGTGCAGCCATTAATTCATCTGCAGACCCCACTTCAACAAGGAATATAGGCAACAACAGGAAAAAAATCCCACCATTTACAAAAAGGCTGTGGTAGACTGGAGATTCTCCATGTCCCCTCATCGTGAAGCCTGAAACAAACAAGATTTTTAAGACTGTTAAATGAGACAGGCGCAGTTTGCCTTCTGAAGAGCATTAATGCTGAAGCATCAAGTCAGACTGAATAAATCAGCAGACATGCTAGTACTATGAACGACTGCCAAGCTAGGTTGTAGCTAGAATGCCAACTAGTGCACAACTAAGGATTGAAGAAGGTGATATTTTCCCAGGCCCTTGGGGACAATGGTGTCCAACTACGAGTGCTGTTTGCAACCTATTTATTGAAGGCTCACAGTATATTGTATACAGATTCAAGACTCAATCCATTATAACCCTTGAAGAATTTTGCATGACGTATGAAGGGGCACCTGTAAACACTTCACACTAGGGCCCTGCGGAAATTTTCGGCTGTGCCTCCAATTTTAAAGAAAATAAATAGCACTTTTATTATAAACCCCTTGGCTTTTCCCAAAAATAAACAACTTATTTTTATGTTCTTCATCTGTTTTGTAAAATTACCTCGGCATGAGGTGCATTAGCAGAGCGGTCTATTTTAAGCTGCGGTAGTAGGTGGCAGAAACCTAACTGGTCAGCCGCTAGGGTTAGACAGTGGAAAGAAATAATATCTTTTGTGCGTGAACTACAAAATTGGTCACAGTCAAGGCAGGAAAAATAAATAAAAAATACAGCGCTGCTGTACAACGGTGTTGTTGATTAGAAAAAATTCTCACTGTGCTACAAAAATATCAGCACTTGAAAGTATAATAGTCAAGCCTGAGTCATGGTACCACGAGGTTCTGCTGATCAGTGAACCAGGAGATGCTTTGCAGTTAGTTAGGAAAAATAATAAATAAAACGTAGCCCGTGTTTAACAATGCAAAAGATATGTACCAGGGTTACTATTCCATATTTCATTAGAACCTTTGAAAATGCTAAGTGAGGTATGCACTACCTACTGTGCAAAAAAATGGAAATGTTAGGGCTGCTGGTTTAATCAGTCTAACTTGGACTTATCACATGTCGTGCTCTGGATAAAAAAAAATTTGCATATTCAGAATGTTTATATGCATGCGAGCCTGCAAACGTTATTGGTTGTAAAGAGATATGGAAAATCTTCTATCAAGAAGAGGCAAATGAGGAGGGGTTTCCAGGCAGAGCGCCAACGCACAGTCACTGTTGTATTATTAACAACTGCGCTTAGAAGGCAAGAGCAAAATAAACATTCCATCAGATATTAATCAGCTATTTAAAAAGTTATTTGCCATGCAGGAGGCTATAGTACTTAGCCTGGCTTACACACAACTCCTAATGCTACTCTGATTTCTCAGACAAAGTGAAACATATCTATAAATCCAGGACTCAAAACAGGGAAAACACTTTGTTTTCCAGGGGAGGCTATAAAATAAAAGCCAACATTTGATTGGTTGCTGTGGGCAATAGCCATCTTTGATATGTTTCAGATGATGGCCTTAACTCAACTCAACTCTGGCTGTCAGAGTACGGCGTCTTACATCCTTTGTACCCCATCTATCAGTCTGCCACATCTGGAGGATTAAGAGAAAACATAAGCCCTTGTACACACGGTCCTGAGAATCCGTCGGAATGTGTCCTATCGGACCGTGTTGTCGGATAATCCGACTGTGTGTGGTATGCATCGGACTGGTTCCGTCCGAATATCCGTCGGACCCAATTTTCCAACATGTTGCAAATATTTCCCGACCAACTGGTTCCATC
Source organism: Lithobates pipiens (assembly GCF_037356315.1). Taxonomy (NCBI): domain Eukaryota; kingdom Metazoa; phylum Chordata; class Amphibia; order Anura; family Ranidae; genus Lithobates; species Lithobates pipiens. Next base: position 194,080,966 of record NW_027507788.1, on the reverse strand, counting down.
GGACATACTCCGATCATGTGTAGCGAATTTTGATCGGACCAAGTGCCACGCATGCTCAGATCAAATTCCTACATCAAAGCTATTGGCTACTAGCCTGAACGTAGTCCCATCGTAACGAAATTACGTCATCACGTTCTGAAAGATCGGATTTTTCGACAACTTAGTCCGACCGTGTGTATACAACAGTTTGGGACACAATCTGTCAGACTAAATCCGACGGACAAAATCCGACGGATTTGGTTGGCAAAATCTCCGACCGCGTGTACGTGGGCTAAGACTGGATTGACCATGTGATCCTCCAACAAATTCAGTACTTTTTTGGTTCCAGTTGGTGGTGGACATTAAAGTGGAAGTAAACTCCACTATCGTTTTCATCCACGGAAGCTGCCATCTTTGCCTCTGTTTAATCTTCAGCTGCCACGGTGCTGCACATGTGATCCATTATGACACCAGCCATTGGGTGGTTTGACAGTTTGGTTGAGAGCACAGCCAATGTGCAGTTAGCATTCCCAGCATGACGTTTTTTTTAAACTGTTTAAATCGATGGGTTTACATCCACTTTAAGCTTGGAAAAAAGCAATAGAGGCCAGAGAGCCTAGAATGGCAAGATCTTTGGGGGCAACTTACAAAGTTTTGACCACAAGTCACACAGTCCTCCATGTCTCCAAATGGCAAGACATTGTGATTAAAATAAGAAATATGAAAATTGATAAGTATGCCAGAAATGATAGCACAGCACGAGAAGTATAGTTCATGTGTGTCATTGGATTATCAAAGCAATGGGAAGGAAAAGGAAATTATAGTAATGGTTAGCTACAATTTGTCTACCTACCTTCCTATCAAACTCAGTATTTGCAGATAAGCAAACACTGGTGCTAAGGGTAGCTAAAGTAAGCCATTAAAACCTTATATTGAACTTAAGCAGGGCAGGAGTAAATGCTAAAGAAAATTGGCTACCACAGCTTAAAAAAAAAAAAAAAAATAAGCAAATCAGCTCTAACAACTAACCCAAAAGTTACAATTATTTGAAATCACATTAAAAAAAAAGGTAACATGGAGCAAATTGCTTTAGTAAGGCAATTATGAATCAATAATTTTCTCCTAACTTGTACAAAACTGCTGAAATAAAGTTACATTTTTAAGGCATTTTCTTTACACTTAGGTGCGCATGCACACGCCAACGCCAGTTCTTTTGGCAGAAAACAAATGCTCTTATAGGGTCCATGCACACTGGGCTTTAAAAAAAATGCTGCATCTACAGGAGTTTTCCGTTTTGCTTGTAGAAGTAGCTCAATGCACATTAGGATGTTTAGAGGCATATTTTAAGCTCAGAGTTTAGAGGTAGACAAAAAAAAACCTTTCTGGTTTTCATTTTTTGAAAGGCGTTTTCTGGCAGGAAAAAAACGCTAAACGCTCCTAAACACCTGTACAAAAACATGCTTACATATGAGAGGCTTTATAAGATATTTGTAAGCTCAGTGTGCGAGGACCCATAGAGCGTTTTTGTACAGGCATTTAAGATCGTTTAGCATTTTTTTTTGTGCCAGAAGGCTCCTCTCAAAAACACAAACCAGAGGGGTTTTTTCTACCTCTAAAAGCTACGCTTAAAGTGGAACTTCAGTAATTTTTTCATCTTTCCAATCTATTACATCCTCTGCCATTGTTGTTTTAACTTTGGATTGTACAACTTTTTTTTTTGCCAGTAAATACCTTATACAGCCCACTTCCTCTTTCATGTCTGGTAAAAAGGCCTTATGACATCATGCACAGCTCCCTCTCACTCTAAGTCAAAAGAGGGCCAACGAGAGCTGCAGAGCTGGAGGTGTGCCTGTGTAAATCCAGGAAGTGAAGAGACAGAAGATTCAGCTGCCCACAGTTAAAATGGATGCAACCAGACTTAGTGGAGGGAGATTTCTGCAGCATATTTGGCAAATACAGAATCACAGTATATATAAAATAATATCCAAAGTGTTCCCCAGATGACGTCAGTTGTAGACGAAACATGCATATGGACGTTGATGCGCCGACGTCATCGCGACCTGTATTTTGAGCGGCTGTATGCTAGCCGGCCGGTGAAAGATTTTTACAGATGCTTGTTTTTATCAAATGTATGAGAGGTGAAGCTAGTGATTTGATATCCGGGAAGGTCTCTTGTTACATAGACCATACCAAGGTGGTCCGCGGAGGAGCCGTTGCTGGGTTTATATCTATTATACAGGCTTTAACAAAGCTTTCATTCTGGTAAGCGTGACATCTATGTGGTGGTGGACCACGCATTGGTGGCGTTTGTGCACTTATATTTTCCAGTCACTCCTTACTCATTTGGACCTCATTGGACTTTATTATTTATATTTATTTATTTTTGAATTCATATCATATATTGTCTTTTTATTAACTTATACACGATTAATGGGGGTTATATATAATATTAGATATATATAATTTAGCGCAGCTTTTTTCCGTTACTATAATATGCAAAGTGGTTGGAGGGAAGCTTCAGAATAGCAAAGATGTTTTTAATACAAATTATGCGAGCAGACTGCAGTTCCTCTTTAACCACTTAAGGACCGCCTCCTGCACATATACGTCGGCAGAATGGCACGGCTGGGCACAAGCACGTACCTATACGTTGCTTTTTAAAGTGGTTGTAAACCCTTACAAACCACTTTGACCTACAGGTAAGCCTAGATTAAGGCTTACCTGTAGGTCCAAGAAATATCTCCTAAACCTATACGGTTTAGGAGATATTTGCCCAAAGACAGGCACCGCTGTCTACGGCGCATGCGCCGTAGAGAGCGGCGCGCAGGCGCACTGAGCGCGGCATTTCCAACAATGGAGCTGCCGCGCGTGTCGGCTCCCGTGCGCATGCGCGGGAGTGACCTCATCGCGGCTTTGCCGAATGACAGCGGCGGAGCTGCGAGACCCCACCGACAACATGGATGCGCTGGACTACAGGGGACAGCGGTGACTTCGCTGGCTCCTGTGTCAGGTAAGTGACACATAATTGACTACTATGCGATGCATTGTAGTCCATTATGCTTTACCTTTGCAGGGAATGAAAGAGGAAGTAAATTCATCAGGGTTTACGTCCTCTTTAAGTGTCCAGCCGTGGGTTCAGGAGCGCGTTGCCACTGGCGCGCTCCCGGCCCAGTCCTGAGCTCCGTGACCGTGGCCGTGGGACCAGCGGACCCGATCGCCGCTGGTGTCCCGTGATAGGGTCACAGAGCTGAAGAACGAGGAGAGGTCTGTGTTAACCTCTCCTCGTGCTTCCTACTGTGTCCGTCACCGATCGTTTCTTCCCTTTTATAGGAAGAGACGATCAGTGAAGTCACACATGCCAGGCCACGCCCCTCTACAATAAAAAAAACACATAACATTATACATAACACCACACTGCCCCCTAGTGGTTAACTCCTTCACAGCCAGTGTCATTTACACAGGAATCAGTGCATTTAAATAGCACTGATTACTGTATAAATGACAATGGTCCCAAAAATGTGTCAAAAAATGTCCGATGTGTCCGCCATAATGTCGCAGTCACAATAAAAATCGCTGATCGCCGCCATTACTAGTAAAAAAATTAAAAAATTATGAAAATGCTATAAAACTATCCCCCATTTTGTAAACGCTATAACTTTTGTGCAAACCAAATCAATAATCGCTAATTGCATTTTTTTTTTTTTTTTACCAAATATATGTAGAAGAATACGTATAGGCCTAAACTGAGGAAAAAAAATTATATAAATTTTATATATTTTTGGGGGATATTTATTATACCAAAAAATAAAAAATAATGCATTTTTAAAAAAATTGTTGCTCTATTTTTGTTTATAGCACAAAAAAAAAAACCGCAGGGGTGATCAAATACCACCAAAAGAAAGCTCTATTTGTGGGAAAAAAAGGACGCCAATTTTGTTTGGGAGCCACGTCGCATGACCGCGCAATCGTCAGTTAAAATCGACGCAGTGCCGGATCGCAAAAAGGTACTTGGTCCCTTGGCAGCAATTTGGTCCGGGGCTTAAAGCGGGAGTCCGCCGTTTTTTTTTTTTAAAAGCCAGCCGCTACAAATACTGCAGCTGCTGACTTTTAAAATAATGACACTTAACCGCCCAGCGCGCCCGCGATGTCGGCACCCGAAGCCAATCTCTCGATCGTCTCTCGGGTGCTGCCGCCGCCATCTTGGGTATGGGAATCAGGAAGTGGAGCCTTTCGGCTTCATTTCCTGGTTCCCTACTGCGCATGCGCGAGTCGTGCTGCGCAATAAGGATGGTCCCCGCTGTCTCTGGGATTCGTGTGTTTCCCAGCAGGCAGTGGGGGACTTTCGGAAAGGGGCGTAGATTCTGCGGAAAGGGGCGTACCTTCTGCAGATATCTATGCCGGAAGTGGGTGCAGATACCTGTACTGTACAGGTACCTGCACCCCCCTCCCCCCTGAAAGGTGCCAATTGTGGCGCCGGAGGGGGGGAGGATTCCAATGAGCGGAAGCTCCACTTTAGGGTGGACCTCTGCTTTAAGTGGTTAAAATATGCCTCTAAACATTCTAATGTGCATGGACACATAGGATAACACTGAGCTGCTTCTACAAGCAAAACATAAAACTTCTGTAAATGCAGCATTCTTTAAACCCAGTGAACATGGCCCCTTAATGCAGTGTCCTTTATGCAGCAACAAGGCAATAATATTGGCTGGATTTTCCATTAAAAAAATAGTCAGCCATTATTAAAGTAATCCAATATGACTTGAAAATGCCCATAATGGCATCTTCGGCTCCAGGCCACCAGGGGGCATCACTCTTACTGTATACAAACACGACCTTGTATATTATTGGATTGTTTAGAGAGTAGCGGTAAATTGAACATTTTCTATTATGATGCTGCTATTTTGCGTGGCGTTTCAGGCTCAGAAATGAGATATAATGACAGATGCATTATTAATGCCGTCATTTCCCAGCAGCATGACAGCAGACGGTTCTACAGTAGTTAATATTATTTTCTGTTGTGACATGTCAGTCTAATGCAGCTCTTGGAAGTCCCTTGCCGTAGAGGGATATGCTTGTAACTGTAGATTACACAGCAAACAAGATGATGGGTCAGGGATAAAACATTGATGGGTTTTGCAATTCTCCAGTTGAATTCTGGACAGAGCGTTGATAAGTGTGGCAACTTGAGAGCGGACAACGCAGAACTATCCAATAAGCTTTCATACGGCGGCATATAAGTCAAGCGTTTCTCGATCTCATATTACTAGGAACAGATGTCTTGAAAGGAAGGAATAACCTGATATAACTGGTGTTCAGCTGAACAAATCCATCAACAAATGACCAGGCAAAATTTATCAGTGTATGTGTAATTTCTACAAGAAAAATTAGAGTCGACCAATCATCTCCTGGCAGAACCAAAAATACGACCATTGGTGTCTTTACATTTTACAAGGCTGTCGCTGGGCATGATAAAGGTAATGGGACAGCCAGTGTAGTAGGATTGGAACGTTCCGCATTATCATCAATGCACAGAGCATCCGCAAAGCATTCACAGCACTTTCCACATTTTGTAATGTTACAGCCTTATTCCGAAATGCATTCAATTTATTATTTTCCTCAAAATTCTACAAACATTACCCCATAATCACAACATGAAAGAAGTTTGTTTGCAAATTTATAAAAAACGAAAAAAATAAATGTACAAGTATTGACTGCCTTTGCTCAATACTATGCTAAAGCACCGTTGGCACCAATTACAGCCTCGGGTCTTCTTGAGTATGATGCTACAAGCTTGGCACACCTATTTTTGGGCACTTTCTCCCATTCTTCTTTGCAGGAATTCTCAAGCTCCATCATGTTGGATGGGGAGTGTCGGGGCACAGCCATTTTCAGATCTCTCCAGAGATGTTCAATCGGGTTCAAGGCTTGGCATTGGCTGGGCCACTCAAGGACATTCGCGAGTTGTCCCTTAGCCACTCCTTTGTTATCTTGGCTGTGTGCTTAGTGTCGTTGTCCTGGCAGATGAACCTTCACTCCAGTATGAGGTCCAGAGTACTCTGGAGCAGGTTTTCATCACGTATATCTCTGTACATTGCTGCATTCGTCTTTCCTTTGATCCTGACTAGTCTCCCAGTTCCTGCCACTGAAAAACTTCCCCACAGCATTATGCTGCCACCACCATTCTTCACTGTAGGGATGGTATTGGCCAAGTGATGAGCGGTGCCTGGTTACCTTTAGACATGGTGCTTGCCATTCAGGCAAAAGAGTTTAATCTTTTTTTTTCATCGGGCCAGAGAATTTTGTTTCTCATGGTCTGAGAGTCCTTCAGGTGCCTTTTGGCAAACTGCAGGTGGGCTATCATGTTTCTTTTACTGATGAGTGGCTTCCGTCTGGCCATTCTACCATACAGACCTGATTGGTGGAGTGTTGCAGAGATGGTTGTTCTTCTGGAAGGTTCTCCTCTCTCCACAGAGAAATGCTGGTGCTCTATCAGAGTGATCATCAGGTTCTTAATCACCTCCCTGGCTAAGGCCCTTCTCCCCCGATCGCTCAGTTTGGCCAGACAACCCACTCTAGAAACAGTCCTGGTGGTTCCAAACCACTTCTTTAACAGAAGTCAATGCAAATCGTACCAAAGTCGAACCAAAAGTAGCGCAGGAACCTTTTTCTAAGTTGGAGCGACTTAATTTGCACCTATTAGAAGTTCCATTGCACAAAATGGGGTCAGACTTCTGATGCAACAAGTTCTCCAACTTTGGAGGGAGCAATTGTCGCATCATTGTGAACCGGGCCTTGAAGTCCAGTCAAATCCTAACTATACTTAAACCTCAGTATAGATAAGTTTACACATATTTCTTTACAGGGTAGTTAGAATAGGCTTAGAATGGGGCAGGGTGAAGGTTTAAAGAGTTACTAACCCCACAACAGTAAAATCAGTCTGTATATGCAGTAAAGCATGCTTGTTATAATATATTTTATATATATATATATATATATATATATATATATATATATGTGTGTGTTAAACCTCTGCATTGTGTAAAAAGGCTGTTTGATCCCATCTTCTCTGATCCTCCCCTTCTTTCACAGTCCCCAATCCATCTCCTGATACAACAGAGCATTGGAGGCAACCTGCACATGCTCAGTTTGGTGTGTACTGCTGGAGAGTTTTTTCTTTTTTTTTGGGAGAGTGCATGTGATTAGCCCAGGGCCAATCAGCACTGTCCAGACAGATGGTCAGGAGTCCTGCAACCTCAAAGGACAGTGAGTAGAATGAAAACTCTTCCTACAAGCTTTAACCAGGCATTCGCTAGATGTCATAAGACTGTGAATGAGAAAATGTATTTAGCAGTTTATATTTACTGAAATAATTGCATTTTCATGTTCTGTGTACTGTGGGAGACCAGATAAAGTGAATGCAGGGTCCTGGGTTTAGTAACACTATAAGCATAGTGAGGATTTGACTGTACTTCTACTTTAACTTGTGATATTTACACAGCTCTTCTATGCTGCACAGCCCTGTTTAGCAGGGAAGAAGATCTGATTATTCTCTGATTAAGGTCTTTTCCCTCCCCAGCCTGTGACAGCAGGTGGATGAGCTTCTCGCTTAGACACTGTGAGCTATGCTAACTCTGCTCTCTCCTACAGTCAACATGTACATTTTTAACACTGAAACACAACCGTGCTGCTTCTTCTTTTCACAATTTGAGCACTGCTTTACTGGAGTCTGTAAGAGTCTGATACAAAATCAAGTCCAGGTACAAACAAGTCAAACGAGCACCAAGTAGTTGTCCCAATAGATGAAAGCCCTAACACATTAATATAATAATATACAAGTAATACTATAATACAAGTAACAATAGAGAAAGAAAAAGCAGCCAAAGCATTTCAAGAGCCACACATCCCCCTTCATCAAGGCTTAAACAATGTAGCAAAAGATATCTAACTGGAACCGATACAAAGTGAATGCATAGAAGTTTAACTTTTGGCAGGAAAAACAATTCACAAGTGGTGATGCCCGTATTGCAAATGACTGTGCCAGGAACGACAACCAAATGAAATGAACATGGCATTGTTCAAATGTACCATTCTCTGAAGTACTGCTGTACCATTCTCTCTGAAATCATGTATGCTTTTATACTAGCCACTGGTTTTCTTTCTTTTTTTTTCTGAATTGCTGACCCAGAAAACATATGCAGATCAGGAAAATCACAGTAAATTCAGAAGTCCTTATCTGCATCCATCTGGGTCAATAAATCAAAGTACTGAAGCAAAAGAGAAGTCATGACAGACAAGCACCTAGCATTTGCAGGCCAGCAATGGCCGCCTCCGTCTTACTCTAAGGGTTTCTGGTTTCCTTTTGAGGAAGACCAAGTGAACTTTCTAACTAAAGCTATTACAGTATTTGCTGGACAGCCCTAGTAGATTGCCTACTGGTAGAGCTGCACAATTAATCGTCAAGAATGGTTATCGCAATCTTGACTAAAGTGTTTCACAATTCTTTCTATGCAAAGAATTCTCTCTGCTCTTCTTCAGCCACCAAAAGAAAGGAAGAGAAAAACTGGGCAGTCTGCCAAGAATCACAACATTCCTTATCAGTTGAACCTAAGTATTAACATTGTAACAATTTGTCAATGGAATAGACTGTGTGTAAGTGAAAAAAGCTGAATCACTTAAACACTAAACCTTTTTCTGACATTTGTTGGTTTCAAGTTAAAAATCACCAAACATTATATATATATTTTTTAGTAGACGCCCTAGAGAATAAAATGGTGCTTGTTGCAATATTTTATGTCACACTGTATTTGCGCAGTGGTTTTTCAAATGTAATTTTTATTTTTTTGTAATTACTTTAAAGAATTAAAAAAAAAAAAAAAAAAAAAAGTTAGCCCATTATTTTTTGTATAACGTGAAAGATTCTTCATCCACGAGAATTGTGATCTTTTTATTCTAAGCAAAAAAATTGTGATTCTCATTTTGGCCAGAATCGTGCAGTTCTACCTACTGGTTTTAAATGGTAACTGAAATTGTTCCTTAAAGTAAACCCGTCACGAGAGATATATATTAGCTGCCACTGCTGACCCATTTTTCTGAAAATGCTAAATATCTAGTACATGTTTAACACTTTCCCCAGTTCCCTTCCTCCTCACTATAAGGCTCCATGCACACTGAAGCTCAAAAAAGCTTTTTCTGGGCACCTGCTTTTAACAGCATTTTGTACTAGCGTTTATGAGCGTTAGCTTTTATGGGCGTTTTTAATAAAAAATACACAGAGGACACTCCAAAAATCCCACAGTGCATTCCAAACTCCCACAATGCATTGAAAAAATAGAACCTAGTGAGGAATTATTTTCTCTAAACATGCATCATATACAGTAGGGGTCTATTCACATTATAGGGCTAAGGTACAAAAAAAAGGCTGGCAGTCTATACTATGGGACAAAATGATTATGTTTATAGTAACTCCTAGAGTTGCAAGGGGTTCCTTGAGCAGTGAGCAATGGTGAATTGATCTCTAACCTACAACGAACAATGCAGACGGGTGCTTCTTTACGGACTACTAATGTTAGGAAACACCACAAACGTTGCAGTTTGCATTTCATTTTCTGTAATTATTATTAATTACAATTCAAGATTTTTACTAAAAATGTTGTTCCACAGAGCAGATATTGCATGCTCTATATTCTTTTCAATAAAACTTTATTTTATTTAGCAGGGGTTCCCGGAGATCTAAAAAATATTTTAAAGGTTCCTCTGGGGTAAAAAGTTTGAGAAAGGCTGTAGTAGAGGGAGGGAAGCCTGAGGTTTAGGAGTTATTTTCCATTCTGAATAAAGTAGGGCAGTGATGTGAACCTTGGCACCCCAGATGTTTTGAAACTACATTTCCCATGATGTTCTTGCACTCTGCAGTGTAGAGGAGCATTATGGGAAATGTAGTTCCAAAACCTCTGGGGTGCCAAGGTTCACCATCCTTGGGGTAGGGAAAGGTTAAAACATCCGTCAGATTTTTATGGCTTCTGCTGTGTAGACGTCCACTCATGTTCTATCCTTATGATGACATAAGACATGATGGGAATAGGTGTCACCAGGAAAAAAGAAGATAGAAAGAGCACAAGGGCCAATCAGCACTGTCCAGACAGATGGTCAGGAGTCCTGCAGCCTCAAAGGACAGTGAGAGTAGAATGCCTACAAGCTTTAACCAGACACAAAAAAAAAAACACAAAAAAAAAAAAACAACAATTTACCATTTTCCACTCTAAAAAAAGTGGAGTTCCCACTTAGCCCTTGTACACACGGTCGGAGATTCCGTCGGAATGTGTCCGATCGGAGCGTTTTATCGGATATTCCGACTGTGTGTGGTATGCATCGGACTGTTTCCGTCAGAATATCCATCGGACCAACTTTTCCAACTTGCCGGAAATATTTTCCAACAAAATGCTCCGATCGGACATACTCCGATCATGTGTAGAGAATTCCGATCAGACAAAGTGCCACGCATGCTCAGATCAAATTCCTACACCAAAGCTATTGGCTACTAGCGTGAACATAGTCCTGTCGTAACGAAATAACGTCATAACGTCGGATTTTCTGACAACTTTGTCCGACCGTGTGTATGCAACAGTTTCGGACAAAATCCGTCTGACAAAATCTGATGGACAAAATCAGACGGATTTGGTTGTCGGAATTTCTGACCGCGTGTACAAGGGCTTAGAGTTCCCATAACTCCCTATCACTGGGCAGGAAGTGAGGGGCAATCTCCCCAATTAGGAGTGAAGAACAGGTACACAGCCAAAAGTACTTGATAGGATACCTAATCCTTGTCCTATCCAAAGCAAATTAGTGGAGTTGGTTACTACAGCAGAGCTGGACTGGGACAACAATTTGGCCCTGGACTTCATCCAGACCAAAACATTATATATAATGTTGGGAGGGGAGCGGCCATTACTTTGGCAGGCTGTCACTCAAACTGGCCCACTGACCTATCAGCCCCACCGGGAAACTCCCGGTAGTCCCCATGGCCAGTACATGCCTGCACTACAGTAATCAGAAATCTAATTGGTTGACTTGGGTTACGGATCTTAGCACAGCATCACTGCTCCGTGTTCTGTCTTTCTCAATCAGCTTTATAATGTTAATACAGAGCCTGGCTTTCATTAAGTTTATGTCATGTTTGTGCAAGTTCTTTGCTCAGAATACAGTAATGCCCAACTAAATGTTATTCCTTTACATAACCAGTATTTACTCATCCTGCTGCCACACTGGGAAATCCTTAAAACACACAAGGATCGAAAGCTTGTGGACTAGAGATGACAAACCCTTTAGTCTAATTACTCAGATACTTGTGTTATTTACACTAATGTACAGAGAAAGGCTTATAAAAGCTCTCTCGTGAATCCCTAAAACAGCACTAATGGAAGAAGATAAAGTTCAAGATTATAATAACCCTTTTTCTGTGGGACAGACAATCAAACACTGTGGAGTTGCATCTTTTATGAAATATATTCAGATTAGCATGACTGTTGTAAATTAGGGAATGAACAAGCTTCCAATCAGGAATAGCAGCTTGGATTTCACTTCATAAAATTAAGCTATTTTTCTTACAGGAGTGGGATAAAGTGGAGTAAATTGACATCCATTACAACTACACTAGCAAAAATCTCTCGGATATTTTTTATAATAATATATATATATATATATATATACACATATACACACACACACATATACATACACACACATACATATACATATATACATATATATATATATATATATATATATATATATATACACACACACACACACACATATCTATATGTTGCGACTGGAGACCTCTGCTGGAAAGAGTTTATAATAGCATGTGAGACCCATGGTGAACAAAGGATATGGTGCGCTTGTCAAAATGACACTTGGCTCCATGCTGGACAAACAGTGTGTAAGCACACAGTTTACTCCCAAAAGGTAAAATACTCTGGTTCTCATCCAAATACTCAAAGAATAGATCCAAAAATGATAACTAAAGAAAGCTTAAAACATTGATCTCTCAGAAGAGGGACTGCCAATAAAGTCCCATATGAAGTTTGCAATTCCAGTAATTAATAAAATTCAGAAAGAAAGCATATGGTTAATTCACATACCTAAGCCCCTGTACACACGGTCGGAGATTTCCACAACCAAATCCGTCGGATTTTGTCCGTCGGATCTTGTCCGAAACTCTTGCATACACACGGTCGGACAAAGTTGGCGAAAAATCCGATCTTTCAGAACGTGATGACGTAATTTCGTTACGATGGGACTACGTTCAGGCTAGTAGCCAATAGCTTTGATGTAGGAATTTGATCTGAGCATGCGTGGCACTTGGTCCGATCAAAATTCTCTACACATGATCGGAGTATGTCCGACCGGCCCAGCTGGTCGGGAAATATTTCCAACATGTTGGAAAATTGGGTCCGACGGATATTCCGACGGAATCAGTCCGATGCATACCACACACAGTCGGATTATCCGACAACACGGTCCGATAGGACACATTCCGATGGATTCTCCGACCGTGTGTACAAGGACTAAGAGTAAGCTGATATTAATAGATATTATTAGCAGAAAACTTTGAACTCTACTTCAAAAATGCAATACTACGGTTCTCCTTTCTCCTATCGCATTAAGTAAATATGGATGATGATGTGTAATAACCCTGAACAATCAATGACAGATAAGCTTTATAACTAAACTGTTAAAGCTAAACTTCATTGGTTATTAAAAACCCACATCTCTGCCGTGTCCTAACTTTAACAGGTCCACAGACATTAAGATGAAGCACTGGAAAAAAAAGCAACTCAAACCTCTGGAGACATTAATAAAATATACTATGTCAGGTTCATATTCTCTGGCTGCCCACTGGACTGTGCAATAAATTTCATATCATCGCACTTCTCTGATAGGTAGACCCACACACACTACAAACATCTTGGTGGAAGCGAATGCAAGTGACCGTCTGGATAAACAGATCTAATACACTAGAGTCCACGAAGTGCAGTTTAACATGGGGACTTTGTCACAGTTCTTGTAAGAGATCCATTCATCTAGATTTGCATTCCTCAAAGGCCATACCAAGACAAAGCAGGCTAACGAGGATTCTGCTAATTGAATGCTTCCAAGATCTCGTGGTATACCAGGCGGTAGAAACTAGGTCAGTAAACCAAGGGTCTAAGCACCTCCCATGCAAAGCTCAAATCATGTAAAAAAAAAAGATGGCTTTAATGGGAGAAGGGTTCATACATTTATGCACATACTGAGACGCATACTGTGAATGGTTTCCAGGACAAACAAGCAAGCAATGAATGAATGAACAATGATTTATCTGACCCTGGAGTATTGTCCACATTCACTCCCACACCAAACTCTATTACACAATGCTTGACAACCGAGAGGAAGGGTGATTGGATTCTGGCAATAG
>NW_027507788.1:194045034-194062534 GCF_037356315.1 Lithobates pipiens | reverse complement strand
ATAATCAGCTTTTATTCATTAATGTAAAATCTTTATCCCGAAAGGAAAACAAAACTATCGCTGTAACTGCTTATAAAGTGTTAGCCGGAGTTTAGCTTTAATTTGGCAAGTCAATCTAAATCTGCAAGTGCATCTAACACTAACTTTGACAACACTGCTGTCCAGAGGTGTCTTCGTTGCCCCTCTAGTGGAGTGGAGACACCCTAGGACAGGAAGTATGAAACTGGATGGATCACCAGGTAAAAATAAAAAACAAAAACAAAAATAAAACTAACACAGCCACTAAAGGTTCACTAAACCCACATCATAAAAACTATCAATAAATGCTGCATTACATGCTGTTCAAACTCACTTAGATTCATTTTCTGTATTTCGCAAAAAACCTGGATGATCCTGCTGTTCTCTATCTCCCCCTCCTGTTCATGTCCCCAATTCAGTTAGGGATTTTGCAGAGCAGTGTTGGAAGCTCTGTACATGTTCAGTTTTCAGAGAGCTTCTATGCTGAGTATCACATCTGAGCAGCCCATGTGACTGTAGAGTCACATATGTAGGTGTATACACAGTGGTAAATGACAGCCCACTCCCTCCCTCCTCCAAACACAATAGGTGAGGGATATTATATGTAGATTGATGGAGGCTTCACCTCCCTCTTATTCTAAGACACAGGCTGGAGGGGCGTGACACAGCCTGTGACTTGCACAAATCCGCCCCACACCATGTTATTGCCCAAAAAAATAATAAAAATTTGATTTCAAATGATATTTGTATGACAATTTAAAACAGCTTATTGATATTATTTATTATTTATTGATATTATTTATTTATACTCAGCATTCCAAAGGCTGTTTTTTGTTTTTTTCAACATGTGACCGGCAGCAGAGGACTAGACGCTCCTCCTGCTTATGTTTTTCTGCAGACAGGCTGGGAAAGATCAGGGTCAGGGGGACAGCTGTATATTGAGTAGGAAAAAGTGTCATCATCCATATACAGATATAGAAGGGATAATGTAAATTAAACAGTGTGTGTTAAATATCACTTTAAGGAATAGAAGGTCACAATGTATAACATTTGTGCTTTGGGGTGTTAACACCACTTAAAGGTGTCCTAAAAAAAAAAAACACTTAAAAGTGTCCTAAAAAGGTGTCTGGGGGAGATGTATGATATGCAATCCAAAAATAACTGTGACATTTCTGTAACTATAAGTGTGAAAAAGATGGAACTTAGAGAAGTATTCACAACCAAACCACCTCACTGTGTACTGCAGGCTTTAAGACCAATTCAGTAGTGTTAAGATATTTTATTAGTAATGCAATATGTCTTCATGACATATAATTATATACTTTACTAGAGAGTTGCAATGATCTATTAAGATGGTGAATGGATACATTTTATTACATTACATGAAGATGCCCAAATGTAAATCTATCCTTATAGTCACAATACTATTACTGGATATGTTTGTAAAGATAGTCATACATGCATAAGGGGACACGATGTGGGTAATTTACTAAAGGCAAAGCCACTTTGCACTACAAGTGCAAACTACAAGTGCAAAGTGTACTTGAAATTGCACTGAAAGTCACTGTAGATCATGCGTGGGACATGCAAGGAAAATAAAAAAAAAACAGCATTTTAGCTTGCACATGATTAGATAATAAAATCAGCAGAGCTTCCCCTCATTTCAGATCTACCCCTCAAATTTACAGCGATTGCTCTTCCAAGTGCACTTCTAGTGCAAAGTGGATTTCCCTTTTTCGTAAATAACCCCGCAATGACTGTACAGCGCATGCCGGGTGAACTCCCTATAGTCATTCATACATACCACAGCAAGTCTCAGATCGACATCAGATGCTTCCTGAATGCATTATGCCAAAAAAAGGTGTTGCATATATTGAGAAATTGATATGCCAGTCTTCTGAAATTGACTACTAGGTACACAGACCAGGGTAAGGTCTGGTTGAAAAGTAATTTCAATCACTATATGAAAGCAATCTGCACCTGTGCTACAGTCAGAAAGTCCATTCAATTTAAATCCAAGTCCTTTCTAATCCACTGGAGGTACAGTGGGAAAAATAATTATTTGACCCCCTGTAGATTTTTTAAGTTTGCCCACTTACAAAGAAATGAACTGTCTATAATCTTTATCATAGGTGTATTTTAACCACTTCAGCCCTGGAAGGTTTTACCCCCTTCCTGACCAGGCCATTTTTTTGCGATACAGCACTGTGTTACAGACAATTGCGCGGTCGTGCGACGCTGTACCCAAAATAAATTGATGTCTTTTTTCCCCCACAAACAGAGCTTTCTTTTGGTGGTATTTGATCACCTTTTCAGCTTTTATTTTTTGTGCCATTGTAGTGTCATATTTTGCTCCCCATCATAGAATGCTCCGAAAGTGACGTTACGGCCAGAAATTTAGCACTGCGCATGCGCGATGCGTTCCAAACACTTGCGCCATGCGTTCCAAATGATTTGCGACAATGCAGACCAGTGAAACCGTCAGATAATGTCAGAGAAGTGAGGGGAGGTAATCCCCTCCCTGAGCCACAGTTACCTGCTCTCTCTCCGCCGCTCTCTGCTCTGTCTAAAGTTAATGTCACGATTACCTTCCCTTACTCCCGTGACATTATCTGACGGTTTCACTTAACTACATTGTCGGAAAACCTCTGGAACGCATGGTGCAAGCATTTGGAACGCATCGCGCATGCGCAGTGCAAAATTTCTGGCCGCAACGTCACTTCCGGAGCATTCTGTGATGAGGAGCAAAATATGACACTACACCATAAATAAAAAAAAGAGCTGGTCACAACCTCCTGACATGCGAATTGGATATGGGGATAAATCGCATCCAATTTGCAATAGTGTGACACAATCAATATCATAAAAAAGGGGGGCGGCAGGGGGGGGGGGGAGCCGAACATTCAATCTGTGTTGTGTTCTGGACTCACAAAGCTCTACAACAGGGATATGCAATTAGCGGACCTCCAGCTGTTGCAAAACTACAAGTCCCATCATGCTTCTGCCTCTGGGTGTCATGCTTGTGGCTGTCAGAGTCTCATGGGATTTGTAGTTCTGCAACAGCTGGAGGTCCGCTAATTGCATATCCCTGCTCTACAAACTACTTTGATGCAAACATAATGAAGAGGAATAAAACCCGATACAGCCCCATTATTAGTAAGATACAAGTTCCTTCCTCTTCATCTGATATTTACGAAACATAAACGCACAATTAAATGGCAGAGATAAGTGTACAATCACCTTAACAGAGGCCAATCTCTGCTCTGTAATATATTCATCCCAGACATACCCAGAGTCTGCCTTTCATACAAAAATCACAATCCTCCGCATGTTGGGGGTTTGAGCAAGAGTTGGAATACATACAGGCACACAATGGAGCTCATTACCCGCTATCTATGTGCGCGACTCTTGCAACATTCTGTAGCAGCCACCCTTTCATTATCAGGCAGCCTCTGTGAAAACTGCGCGTTTCAAAGTGTGATACACTTCACTGTCACCAGTGGAGTTAATGCTGCGAGTGGGGGAGGTTGTTATAGTGTGAAAGGACTCCAAGCAAACTCCCCGCTGCTTACTCAGGATTTGCACTTCCTTCTATTATGGTAAGGAGACACGGGGTACAGCTGGCAACAATGAACCTACTGGAAATCTAATTTTAATCTCAAAATCACTCAAAAGCTGTCAAACTTCCAGTTTATATACACACGGAACTATATGTGTCAGGGAATGACAGGTCTTGTCATTCTAGCGTTCCAAACAAATTAAAATATCCCATTACTCCCAGGCAGGATAATGGGATTTGTAGCCAACACTGCTGGACCACTAAAGATATGGAACAGAACATTTTATATTCTGTTTACAGGCAATTTGTAGTTTTAGCAGGTGCAGCAGATCAGTATTTATGGCTATTATACAAAAGGGATTTCATGTAAGTATAAATTCTTATGAATGATAGTGCTACACCTGCTGGGAAGTGTTCATTAGGCGCAAAAATGCATAATATATATATATATTAATACTCCCTATAATATTGCAGATTGTAATGATATTACAGTCTGCTTGAAGTCTTGTGCTGTGTATAAGGCTTCATGTACATGGAACATGGTTCAGCCTCTCCTGAACGATTTAACGCGAGAGATAGAAACTGGCATCTAAAAACGGACGTTTAGCCGCATTTACAGGCCGCATTTAGCCGCGTTTGTGTCTAGAAGCGTTTGGAAAAAAAGTCATTTAGAACGGAAAAAAAATAGAAAAACGTATATATAGAAAAAAACGTCCGTAAATGAAACGCTGCTAAACGCGAGTTAGCGGGTTTACAAGCTGTTTATTACAGGCATTTGACATTTCAGATGTCTCTGACCATCCATCTGAACCCATTTTTTCCCCTTCCAAAAAAAGCTTCTAAACTCAACTGCCTAGGAATGACTATAAAGGACTATATGTACTGATAAGATAACAGAGGAGAGTTCAGGGGCAGCTGAGAAAAATGCATAACTGGTCCTAAACGTCTGTTTACCAGCAGCAGTGTACATGAGGCCTAAAAGCACACCGTCCCATAATTTGGAATAACGTAACGGCAACTTTAAGCCCCTGTACACACGGTCGGAGATTTCCACAACCAAATCCATCGGATTTTGCCCGTCGGATCTTGTCTGAAACTGTTGCATACACACGGTCGGACAAAGTTGGCGAAAAATCCGATCTTTCAGAACGTGATGACGTAATTTTGTTACGATGGGACTACTTTCAGGCTAGTAGCCAATAGCTTTGATGTAGGAATTTGATCTGAGCATGCGTGGCACTTGGTCCGATCAAAATTCTCTACACATGATCGGAGTATGTCCGATCGGCCCAGTTGGTCGAGAAATATTTCCAACAAGTTGGAAAATTGGGTCCGACGGATATTCAGACGGAATCAGTCCGATGCATACCACACACAGTCGGATTATCCAACGACACGGTCCGATAGGACACATTCCGACGTATTCTCCGACCGTGTGTACAAGGGCTTAGTGATACTTCAAAACCAAAGCATCAATCCCAGGATCTTGATTTGTAAATGTATTAAAGCCCAACACTAGTTTCAATCTTTTTTTTAATGAATGCCCTAGCTGCTATAAATATATAAAGCAGCTCTGACTGCAATACTCACCTTCACTCCTGAGCTGTTCCCCAACTACCTTCCACCACAAGATGCCCCCACTTTTCTGGCAACCCACTTCCTGGTGTCATGGGCCTGTTACTCAAAGTACAAGGATGCCAAGAAAGACATTGACATAATCAACTTCGCAACATTCTGTGTGCCACTGAGGACCAGTAAGTATTGGAACTCCTTTCAGCTCAAAGTATGACCCTGTCATCCAGTTACATGGAGAAAGAAGAATACACTTTACAATGACTTTTCCAAAAAATAATTGCAACATATAGAGGTTGGATGGGATATTTGGTGCAGCATAGAGCACTTTTGGTAGGTAAATAGTACATACACATAACTGGACCAAATGAGGCACAGCTGAGGAGGAAAGATGGAGAGGTCAGTTTGAGAGCTCTGTCTTATCCTTATAACCACACATAAGCAAGCTTTGTTAGGGGTTGTAAAATGTACGGTTTGATATTTTATTTTGATTGCATCAAGCATTTGGGATGAACAAAAATTCCTGATAAGCAAAATCAACGAATAAAGCTAATATTGCCAACTATCAACTGATGGGGCAGGGTCGTGTTGGGCTTCGGAAGGATCTGGACAATGTTGTCGGAATCCACCCGGCTGCCAGACGGACAGGTACTCTGACTCTTAGCTATGATTGCCCCTTTCCCCAGTGAACACTGCAGGAGCAGAGTTGAGAACAGTGACTGACAACCACTGCTCATCACTTGCACCAGACTGATGCCTTGAACACACGGTCAGAAAGTCTGACCACAAAATCCGTTGAATTTCTTCCGATGGATTTTGTCCTAAACTGGTGTTGCATACACATGGTCAGACAAAGTTGTCGGAAAATCTGATCCTTTGGAATGTGATGACTTTCGTTCCTTACGACGGGACTACGTTGAGGTCTCGTAATTTAATCTGAGCATACGTGGCACTTTGTCCGATCGGAATTCTCTACAAACGATCGTAAAAGTCAGATCGGATTTTTTTGTGGGAAAATTTGAGATCCTGCTCTCAAATTTTTTCCGTTGGAATTTCCGACGGAAAAAGTTCGATAGAGCCCCCACACGATCGGATTTACCGACAATATAATCCGATCGGACCTTTTTAATCAGAATTTCCGACCGTGTGTATAAAGAATTAGAGTTGAACAATCAGCAGTCATGTGATCAGGGCTTGAGGGCTGATCTGGGCTAGGTTTTTTTTTCCTATGCCTATACTTCTCATTTAATCTGAATTATGTGCCATTTCTGGAAACCAGATTGCACACAGCTCATAACAGGGTGAATGGGAGTGTAGTTCCTGAAGTCTGTGCTGTGTTCTACCATATCCCTCAGATTCCTTGAATCTGACAGTTAGCCGTGAGAAGCTTCTTAACACTGACTATTTTACATTAAGAATTTCTGTATGTGAAAGACAGCAGCAATAGGTCTACACAAATGCAAGCTTGAGATTAGATGTCATGCATTAAAAGCAGGGATTTCCTACTGACAAAAAGGGTCTGTACATGACTGGTGCACTACAGTAATGCTTGGATGAAAAACAGTAGTACTGACCAGGTAGGCTGCACTACTTGTCTGAACTTCAGAGCTTCATTTTCAACTTTGACTGAAATTGAATTCCAAATCTGAGGCTCAGAGCACTCTGCAATAGAACCCTGACTCACAGTCCTGGCCCTCCCTCTGCCTCTGACTCTTCGTGCACAGAGAATTTTAAGAAGCGAATATAAAGGAATATTTTTGCCAGCTAAGCTAGCAGTATATTTAAAGAGGAAGTAAACCCTGATGAGTTTACTTCCTCTTTGATTCCCTGCAAAGGCAAAGCATAATGGATTACTATGCATCGCATAGTAGTCCATTATGTGTCACTTACCTGACACAGGAGCCAGCGATGTCAATCCATCTTCTCGGTGGGTCTCGCTGCTCCGCCGCTGTCATTCGGCGAAGCCGCAATGACGTCACTCCTGCGCATGCGCACAGGAGCCACCACGCGCGGCATCTTCGTCGTTGACGGTGCAGTGCTCAGTGCGCCGTAGACAGCGGTGCCTGTCTTTCGGCAAATATCTCCTAAACCGTGTAGGTTTAGGAGATATTTCTTGGACCTACAGGTAAGCCTTAATCTAGGCTTACCTGTAGGTCAAAGTGTGTTGTAAGGGTTTACAACCACTTTAATGATTTTTAAGGTTTTTGCTTGGAGAAAAAGGGAGCTGCATTCTGAAAGCTGTGTCCAAAAATGTAAGCAGATGGGAAAGGACCAGTATTGCCTGTGGCCTCTCTGCAAGTGTTTTTTTCCCCCCTTTACTGATTAACCATGTCTTGTCCTACACTGTATCTCTGTATGGCGGTGGTCATCTTGGTAGAAGCAGGGCTTTGCTTCCTCATGCCAGAGGCTTCCAGCAGGGACAACAGTGAGCAGCACATTAACAAATTTCACTCCAAATGTCATGAGAACTGGAGTCAGAGGCAACAATGCCATAGATTTAACACTGCAGATATACACCTATGCGTCTATAGGCACAGGAGCCCCTAGACCTCATCATCTACTAAGAAGTATTTTTCAGGTGGGATTCAAGAGAAAAAGGTATATTTCAGGGTAAGGTACTGCTTAGGCACAATTAAAGTGGAAGTAAACCCATCCATGAAACAGTTTAATTTCCGGGGGAAGGCCGGAATTGTAACACTCCCATTGGCTGTGCTCTCAATCAAACTGTTAAACCATCCAATGGCTGGTGTCATGACTGATCACATGTGCAGCATCATGGTAGTTTTATATTAAACAGAGGCAAAGATGGCAGCTTCCTTGGCTGAAAACGATAGGGGGGGTTTACTTACACTTTAACATTTCTAAGTATCCCCCATAAGGGTCCTTTCACACGGGGCGGATCAGTTCTGATCCGCTCCGTGGATATCCGTTTGCTCAGCGGGGATCACTCCGCCGATCCCCGCTGAGCAGGGAGATGACAGCTCCGTCTCTGTACACTGCGCAGGGACGGACCTGTCACAGCGCCGCTCTCCCCTATGGGAGATCGGACGACGACGGACCGCAGTGCCCGTCGTCACCCGATCCGATCCGCAGACGGATGGAAAAATAGCTTTTTCCTCCGTTACACTTTTTCGGATCAGAGCGGGTCGGATGTCAGCGGACTTGTCACCGCTGACATCCGACGCTCCATAGAGCTCTATGGAGCACCCGTTCAGGTCCGCCTGAAAAACTGACAGGCGGGCCTGAACGGATCGTCAGTGTGAAAGAGGCCTAACATAGCAGGTATTATTAAGCACACTTTTAAGTTGCAAATGTTTAAAGTTATGCTGTGAAAATCTGAACCTGTTCAGAGCAGGTCTGCTGTTCAGTACAAAAGTACAGAGGTTCTCTGAAAATAGCAGACTACCTCATTATAGGGATCTCTGCTAGGCATTTTCAAGCGTTCAATTTTCCATGTCTCACTCTTTTTTTAAATCAAACATCCATGATCAAAAGCTTCTTTGTTTAAAAAGTTTGATTTCGTAAAAGATTGCTGAATGTATGGGTCAAGTAAGGGTCTCTAGAAGAGAAGACAGCCAAGGCAAATGTAATTATACATGTATATTTATTAGCGGCTATTAAATAAAATAAAAAAAGACAAATAATTCAAATACATCAAACAGGCCATTCGAGGGGTTATAAATCTTTTTTTATTTTTTTTTATTTAATACGATCAACCCAAATGATCACGCGTGTCTTTTATTTTCATGTGTTTACATATTTATGCAAAGCACTTTCAGCTGGATGTCTACACAGTTTTCCCCCATACATGTGAACACCTACGTGTTTGTTAAATGCTGCGTGCATACAGTGGCATGTCACTCAATACACACATACACATAAACAGATCCTAATGAACTGAACAACCCCAGGCTCTCTTATTAAGGGAGTCAATGGTAGCGCTGCTTCATTCAGTTCCCGAGAGGCAAAAGCAATACCCCACTCCCATATATATATTCTACCCGGTCAGCCTGCTGGATTGAGGTTAATAGCTGCCTTTACTGCAATACATGCGATCAAAACCTTGCGCCAAGGGAAACACGCTGTGCTGCTGCTAAGCTGAGTCACGCAAAGGGTTAAGTCTATTCCGATTTTCAAGTGGGGAACAAATCTCAGGGAATCAAGTCATACGGGAGCTGCTGATCAGCTGTCAGATCTTTATAACTTTTGCCAAAATCCTTTACATCATAGAAGGAGGAATCTTAGAGGGATTGAAAAATCTAGCGGAATGGATGTTAAGTGAATAACATTTCTTACCCAACAACGTACAATGGCTAAGGGGGAATTTTCCCTCTCGTACACAATTTGCACCATAAACTCTGAGCAGTGACAAATAAATTAATAATGTTATTCGCATGTTTCCACCTTCCTCCACTTTACTTTATCGAGAAATATACATTTGACCCACTTCCCCCCAATTCAGGGGACAACAGTATGTGCCACCTCATATGAACTATACTGAGAACGCAGATCAACATGAGCACTGGTCACTCGGCTAGTCCCCAGGGACGAGGACGTATTCTGTCAAGCGTCTGCATTCTATAGGTATGACTTATTACAGAGCTACAAGTCTTACGGTAGGTTGCCTGGAATTGGTAGTTTCTAATACATGAAAATCCAAGATACAGAATTGTGCTGCCCATAGGCAATTCTCTTTGTACGGACAGTAGATGGCTGTCCTTTGTCACCTAAATTCTTTGCAGCTATCCTTGTTGCCGTCTATAATCAATAATTATATATATAATACCTATAGGGGTAAGTGCAGTTTTAGAAGTGAGGGTAGGTATTGCCTTATTGAATTACAGGGTACACTGCCTGTAATCAGTTACAATCTATATTCTCAATTTAAAGTACTGTGAGCATTTATGGCCCTGTCCAAATTTATGTAATGGTGATGGATAGCTTTCTTATACCCAGTTCTGTGTACTCCCATGCAAGTTAGCAATCTCTCCACTCCTAGCTCTATATACTCGCATCCCCTCGCCAAGTACTCATCATGGGTGGGAACCTCAGTACTCCCAGCACTATGTACTCCTTGCCTATGAAAATACCTTTACTCCTAGCTCATATACTCACATACCTTTTCCCATCTCCAAGTACTCAGAACGGATGGAAATTTCAGCACTGTCACTCCTTTTTGTACTCCTTGCTCATGATAATATCTTCACACCCCTACTCCCATCTCCAAGTACGTGCTATCATGACCAAAAACTAGCTACTCCTAGCGCTGAAAATGTATGTAAATATGGACAATGACATCTCTACTCTATGCAAGATTTTAATACTCTATGCAAGTATATGTACCTATGCACACTTGACTATTATGTAGTACACAAGCATGGAACCTCCCCAGAATTCCCATAGAGTAGCTATCAGAGTAGCAACAGGTTACATAAGCTGCCCCCCTCCCAAGATTTAAAGTGGAGGTCCACCCTAAAGTAGACATTCCGCTCATTGGAATCCCCCCCCTCCGGCGCCACAATTGGCACCTTTCAGGGGGAGGGGGGTGCAGGTACCTGTACAGTACAGGTATCTGCATCCACTTCCGGCGTAGATTCTGCAGAAGGCACGTCCCTTTCCGCAGAATCTACGCCCCTTTCCGAAAGTCCCCCGCTGCCTGCTGGGAAACACACGGATCCCAAAGACAGCGGGGACTATCCTTATTGCGCAGCGCGACTCGCGCATGCACAGTAGGGAACCGGGAAATGAAGCCGAAAGGCTCCACTTCCTGATTCCCATACCCAAGATGGTGGCGGCAGCACCCGAGAGACGATCGCGAGATCGGCTTCGGGTGACGACATCGCGGGCGAGCTGGGCGGGTAAGTGTCACCATTTTAAAAGTCAGCAGCTGCAGTATTTGTAGCTGCTGGCTTTTAAAAAAAAAAAAACGCAGACTCCCGGCAGACTCCCGCTTTAAATATTTATCTTCCTTTGACTCTCTAACCTAACTGATCCATTTGGCCACCAGGAGCAAGGAGAAATACCCGGTACTTCCAGGTATGAAAAACATGAGACTATATACTACAACTAGCAAGGCACAGGAGCAAAACTGGAAATTAGATTTTATTTAGTGTACTTCATTTCTATTTGGGTTACTTTAAAATATTTCAACATTAAACATTGTCCAGCAGTGCTGCTGCTATGTAAAAACACAGCTTCAGCACTATGGAGAGCTCCAACTTATTAAAGCAGCCAATTATCCAGCTTATCGTACATGCCATTCACTGGACATTTTTCACCTTTATAAAATGATACCTTTAATTGTGCTATAAAGATTCAGTGGCAGATTTTTTATAAACATTCCGTTGGAGCACTAAGAATTTCTCTACGGGAGTGGAGTGCCAGGCCCTGCCACAGTAAAAATGTAGGAGACAAAGGTTCTCCAACCTAGGATCCATTTACATTAAAAACCCCTGAGTGTTGTATACAGGGCTGGTGGGATGTGCAGGCAACAAGCAGCGATCTCGGTGGACTGGAAGACAGCCACTAGGCACAAGCACGGACCCGCCGCGGGTAAGAAAAACCAAGAGCAGCATCTCAAGCTCTCACACGCACCACTGTCAGGAGACCAAAAGGCAGACAAGCAAAAGGGTGTGAGCAGCAATGCATTTCCAAAGCCCCCACCCTTTTCATCAGGCAAGCCCACCCCATGGGAAAGGAAGGCATTTCAGCTGTCGGGCTATCTCTCTATGGACCAGTCAGAGACATGAATGCTCTCCCCTTTGAGCAACTTCTTAGGTTTCCCCTTACACTGTCCATACATGCAGATAGGCCAATCGCTGCCTGTCAAGAGTAGACCACAATTGTGCGGCTGGCAAGTCTTTGATTGGCCCATAGAGCGCTAGCCTGACAGCTAAAATGCCTTCCTTTACCGTGAGGTGGGCTTGCTTGATAAGGGAGTTGGAGCCTCGGAAACGCGTTGTTGGCCGCCCCTATTTGCTTATCCGTCTTTGGTCTCCTGACAACGACACATGGGAAAGCCTGAGACACCATCAGTGTTTTTCCTTCCCTGTGGTGGGTTTGTGCCTGTGCGTTGTGGCTGTTCTTCAGTCCACTGAGGTTGCCGTTTGTT
This sequence comes from Lithobates pipiens, assembly GCF_037356315.1. Classification (NCBI taxonomy): domain Eukaryota; kingdom Metazoa; phylum Chordata; class Amphibia; order Anura; family Ranidae; genus Lithobates; species Lithobates pipiens. Next base: position 194,050,274 of record NW_027507788.1, on the reverse strand, counting down.
ATCTGCACATCACACCACCCCTGTATACAGCGCATATGAGTTTTTAATGTAATCTCAGTACCTTAAATACCACCTCCCAGAATGCACAGCAGGAGAACATGTCCACTGGGCTGGTTCCGAAAGAACAGTGGCATTCAATACACCCAGCTAGACTGCATTCTCAACCTTGCCGGCAGTGACAGCGACACCTGCGGTCAAGGAGAACCCAGTGCAACCCAGCTAGACTGGTACTGAAACCAGAAATTTAGAAAATTAGCCATAAAACCCAACTGTGGTTTCAGGAAAGTTAACTTTGAAAAAAAACATAGCGCCTGCTCATCAGGAGCCAGTGCTACATGTATATCTGCTGTCATCAGCTTTATATACGGTTTAGAAAATGCATACCATGCTAGTACATTTTCTCTCCCTGTTCAGCACTGCAGTAAAGCCTGGGCATACAGCCAAGACAGCTGATTGAAGGAAAGCCACGCACCCTCTCCTCCACAAATCATATGTGATGGAGAACTTGTCAGGAGTTATCAGGCTGATAACAGAAGAATGGAGCAGGAGACAGCAACATTACATAGGGCTTTCAGGAGAGATAACAAAACACTGCAGATAGATGTGCCCAACGCAAATTTTTCATGAATCGGGTTTACATCCACTTTAAAATGTGGTGGCTGCACACCACTTTATTTTCACCTGGTGATCAGGACAGCATGCCCACAATGGTCAGCTTCTATTAATTTAAGTAAAACTTTTATCACAAAAGGAAAAAGAATGTTGCTGTAATTGTTTAAAAAGTGTGAGCTTGTCAGTTTTATTTAGTCAAGTTCATCTAAAGCTGCTAATGCATTTACCACAACGGTCTCCCCAGACTAACAATGCTGCTGCCCAAAGGTGTCTCTGTTGCTCCATTAGTGGAGTGGAGACAGAAAGTGTATTACTGGCCAGATCAAGTCAAAATAAAAAAATAAAAAGGAAAACAGATGCAACCACTGCATTAAAGAATTGGTAAACTGCAATAGATTTTACTTTTGTTTTTGAGTTTAATACTGCTTTAAAGTGGTTGTAAACCCTTACAAACCACTTTGACCTACAGGTAAACTTAGATTAAGGCTTACCTGTAGGTCCAAGAAATATCTCCAAAACCTACACGGTTTAGGAGATATTTGCCAACACACAGGCACCACTGTCTACGGCGCATGCGCCGTAGACAGCGGCGCACAGGCGCACTGAGCGTGCCGCTGTCAACGGCGATATGCCGCGAGTGGTGGCTCCCGTGCGCATGCGCGGGAGTGACGTCATCGTGGCTTCGTCGAATGACAGCGCCGGAGCAGCGAGACCCACCGAGAAGATGGAGGCTCCGTACACAAGGGGACAGCGGTGACTTCGCTGGCTCCTGTGTCAGGTAAGTGACACATAATGGACTACTATGCGATGCATAGTAGTCCATTATGCTTTACCTTTGCAGGGAATCAAAGAGGAAGTAAACCCATCAGGGTTTACTTCCTCTTTAAAGTGGTTGTTAACCCACTTGTACTAAATACTCCCATCCTCTCTGTACCATTATAATAATTGTCCCGGTACCTGTGTTCTGTAACAAATCTGCCCAATTGTACCTATATGAGCTCTGCACCCACGCTCAGCAGACAGCTCTCTCTTCAGCTCATGGCTGCAGTGGGGCGGAGCTGAGCCCTCCCACTGATGTCTGCCGGGGAGAGAGGAGGGAGAGAGCCACAATCAGATTTCGGGCAGAGTTTTTACAGAACACAGGCACAGGGACAATTATTATAATGGTACAGAGCAGATGGGAGTATTTAATATCATTATTATACAGGATTTATATAGCGCCGACAGTTTACACAGCACTTTACAACATTGGGGCAGACAGAACAATTAAAATACAATTCAATAAAGGGAGGAATCAGAGAGCCCTGGTCGTTGGTAGCAGATATGAGAGCCTGGGGGGGGGGGGGGGGGCACTGGTATGAGCAGAGACAGGCAGGGAGGGGAGGGGGCAGAAAGACACATGAACCATGGAAAAACTGACCACGATGTCAGGGCACAGCAGCCATGATTATCGTGGTCAGTTTACAGATGAGAGGGAATAGCCAGGCAGGCTCAGACAAGTATTTCAGGTGATACAGGAGTCCAAATGACACAGCACAAGCACTGTCCTGTATGACATGCTTTAAGGGAACAGGATGTTTATTTTTATTTTTTTGGGGTTAACAAACACTTTCATCCAGGATGTGAAACTACAAACTGTTCAAAGGTCCAATGGGGACAGAGCACCCAGTACACAATGTTAATTTTGAGTCCGAAGATCGGGACAGCTAAAAGGGATTAGGTCAATTATTTGGAAAGAGAATATTTCAAAGAAAGGAAGAAGAAAGACTTTGTGATGTATAAGGCCAAAGGTCTTCAAAGTGTCACTGGTGCCAACACAGTTTAAAAATAATTAACAATACAAATGTGTATAGGACAAAACACAGCTACTATAAAGAAACAAACCCTATAACACAAGAACACCCAGTGCCAGCAATAAAACTTGGATACCATAGCAACCCAGCAGATGTAATTGGATCAATTGTTGTATGAAGCAAGACTTATTGCGACTGTGACAATTTTATATTAAGTAAATTGTTCTAATGATATAACCTCAACCCAATAAAGAAGACTTATTTCCTTTGGAAAAAAAAAAAGTGTCAGTGAAGTTTTCTCGCTTATGACATAAACCAAAACCTCTGGTAATGTAAAGACAATTTATATAAAGGGAGTGTAAAGTGATATCTGCAGGCAGTTTCTTGTCTCAGACAGTCATAATTGTCATGTACAAATAATAAATGACTAAGACTGTGTTTTCGGACTTCAAAAACACCCTCTCCTAACAGTCTGTTATTCATATTGATGCCTAACATAACAAACCCTTACAACTTAAATGTTAACACAACAGATCTGGAAACAATTGTTGAAGGAGGTATAAAAAAAATACTAGAATGGCTGAATTATTTAGGCCGGCCATAAACAGGGCAAATCTCTTTCCTGCAAACACGGATTGCAGGAAAGAAATGTGTGCGATTTCCCCATCAACGCAGACAGTGCTGACAGGGGAATCGGCGATTGTCTTGTCCAGGTGAAGCCATCCCTGCTGGGAGAAGACAGTGATTATTGCTAGCAGCTATAGCAGCCACTAGTGATAATCGTAAGAGAATCCGGCAGGCTGGTTGTACGCAAGTTGATTGATCGATCAACTTGGTACATTCTGCATGTCCATTAACGAATCTCGGACAGTTCAGCAGGAATTCGAACAGTGTTTGGCCGGCCTTACCTTACTTAGTGAAAATAGTGTTCCTATATCAGCCTACACCCTTGGTCACATGATCTTTTTGAAAGGGAGAAACCACCGCTGATAACCTGGATTTTCATTATCAACAGAGATTATCTGACCGATGGCCTAGGCATTTGTTAATGGAAGTGCCACTTTCTTCCACAAGGTATGCATTTCAACACTTAGATGGTTCGAATCTCGGCTGGTTCAGCAGGGACTGGCTAAGATTTGAACCATGTATGGGCAGGTAAATTACAACCAGCCTGCAGGACTTTACATGCAATTATTGCTAGTGGCTATTATAGCCGCTAGCAGCAATCACTGTGTTCTCCTGGCGGCGATGGTTTCCCATGCCCCCCTGCCACGAGAACACAGTGGAGAACACAATGGCTTCTGAATGTGTTGATGGGGGGATGGAGCTATTTATTTTTTTCTGTAACCACAGGTTGCAGGAAAGAAAATCTCTCCGTCTATGGACGGCTTTGCTTTATTTGTCCAACAAAGTAAAACTGCCAGAATGGATTTTATTTTGGAAAAAGTTAATTTCTCTCATCAAACTAGAACATTAGAACAGCAGTCTTTCTCAATAAAGCCCCGTACACAGTATCAGATTTTCTGCTGATTTTTTTCCTTCATATTTACCAAAACCATATATAAGGTCAAACCTTAGGAGCTTCAATTTGTATGCAATCAGGCAGGCCCTTGCACTACATGGTTTTGGTAAATCTGAAGACAAAAATCAGCAGAAAATCTGATACATTTTTATGGGGCTTTAGGGTTCCTCAGAAGGTTGCTAGAGGTTCCTTGAACAATGAGCAATTTCAGTCTCTGAGATGAGTAACCACTGACAGCAATAATCTTTTTAGATATTTGGGAGGGGGGGGATTCTTCCCAATGACCACAAATGTAAGGAAAATTCTTTCAAATGACCATCACACTAAGGAACTGTGAATTGTAAATATAATAAAAGTTATTCTAAGGGTTCCTCCATGTTAGAACATTAAGAAAACCTCTTCTTGGCCATTTGGATAAGGCCGCGTACACACGGGCGGACTGTTCGCCCAACTTTGTTCGTCAAACAATCCGACAAACAGTCCGCTCAAAATTTGCATGAACGGATTTGACCACACACGATGAACGAACAGTCCGCTGAAAACGAGCATGATGACGTGTACAGCACGTACGACGGGACTAGAAAAACGACGTCCTATACACTGCAATGCAACCTTCGGCCGTGTAAATCCTTTCTGAGTATGCGCGATACTTAGTCCGTCCAACTTGCCTACACACGAGCGGACTGTCCGCTGAAACCAAGTTTGGACGGACAAAACCAAGTTTCAGCGGACTGTCTTACGGAAATTCCGAAAAACTTTGTTCGTCAGACCGTCCGCTGAAACTGTCCGCTGAAGCCCACACACGAGCAGACTGTCCGCTGAAACACTGTTCAGCAGACAAAGTTGGGCGAACAGTCCGCCCGTGTGTACGCGGCCTAAGAGTTCTTGTTCTTAGAAGTAAAAAATCTGATACATCGCCTATCTAGGGACCATATACTAAATCAATTTTCCAGAACAGGGAGATGGAAGAAGAGCTTGCTCTGTCCACTTAATGCATCGATTTTTTACTGGTATTGGTAAAGACACGCACAAAAAATATCATTATATTCTTCAGGCTCTTTAAAAAATAAAATTCAAAATACTGTAGCTGCCGACTTTTAATAAAAAAGATTAGGGCTGCAACTAACGATTATTTTCATAATCGATTAGTTTGCCGATTATTGTTTTGATTAATCGATTAACCGTAAAAAAAGGTGTGGTGTATAATTTAGTTAATATGTAAAGTTTTAAAAAAAGGCAATTTATTCTTAAATATCTCTATATGCAGTAGTAAATATAAATAAACTATATGGTTAAGGAGCAAAATATCTAAT
>NW_027507788.1:194035034-194040034 GCF_037356315.1 Lithobates pipiens | reverse complement strand
GCCTTTAATACCATGGACAAAATGGGATAAGATGTCCCAGTGACATGCCGAATAGCTCAATGCACATATACTAAATACCTCAATGATAACTACAGCTCAATTCACATTTTTATCACATGCCCTGCACAAATCTTCAGTTTTGTCAGCAAGAATGATTGTAAGCGCATCCTTTTACTTGAAGCAATTTAATTAGTTTTAAAACAAGAGGGAAGTAATTTAATTTATGTTCACAGATTGCTTCCCAAGAGGCACAAACCGGGACATTTAAAATCGTAAAGCAAGCCCTTTCTCCTAATGTCTTCAGTGCTCTGTGAGGTGGTATAAACACTATCTATGACATCATTCATTACGAGAATCCAAATAAATCACAGGCATTCCAGCTATCAAAGCTATGGAAAGATTATTTCAAAGCCATAAAAATGTTTTAAGTAAAACCAAATATGTAGCAAAAATTGTGAAATATGAACTGTCTGTTCTTCCTGTTTAGATCACTGAAGATTATAGCTGATTGGTTACCGTATGGGGATTGATGCCTTAAATGTTTGCTCCAACAACCAATCCATTTCCAAGACTTTTTGCTATTATTATGTCAGCGCTACTTACCTTCCGGCACCTCATCTGCTTCTATAGCTCACGTCTGCATGCACTTCCAGGTTTTATCCAGTGTCGCAGCTGTGTCTTATCAGCTCAACTTTCAATCGCACCCAATCAGAGCAGCCTTTTCCCTGCCACGGTTCCATCAGTGTGGTTTATCATCTCCTTGTCACAATCTTTTTAGCCATTTCTAAGGGCCCTTTTACAAAGGCCTTGCAAAACTGACAGACGGATCAAGACAGAACCACAATGTAGGTCTATGGCAGATGTAAACAGACATCGTCCATTTACATCCGAGTCCGTTTATCTTTAAAGAAACTAAAGTGGAAAATCCTTTGGCATTATTGTGGGCATTAAAGTGGTTGTAAACCCTTTTGTCTTACTTTTATCTATAGGTGATTTAGGGGCAGCACAGTGGTGTAGTGGTTAGCACTTTCACCTAGCAGTAAGAAGGGTCTCTGGTTCGAATCCCAACCACGAAACTACCTGCCTGGATTTTGCATGTTCTCCCTGTGCCTGTGTGGATTTCCTCCGGGTACTCCGCTTTCCTTCCACAATCCAAAGACATGCAGGTAGGTTAATTGGCTTCTGTCCAAAATTGGCCCCAGTATATGAATGGGGACCATGGATTGTGGGCTCCTTGAGGGTAGGGACCAATGTGAATGTGCAATGTTCAGGGATAGGGACAATTGTAGACACTCACTCAGGTTGAACTGGATGGACTGGTGTCTTTATTCAACCTAACTATGAAACTATGTAAGCTTACCTACAGGTAGTGGAAATATCTCCTAAACTGCGTGCTTTTAGAAGATATTTTCACTACCTATAGGTATTTCACTTGTAGTGCACGGTGATGAAACGGACCACCGTGCTGTTTCTTCCCCCAGTGTGTGCCATGACTGATGGCTCTTGTACACTTGAGTGGGAGTGATGTCATGTGGCTCCGGCCAGTCACAGAGCCCGAGTCCGCAGCCCCGGAAGGAAGAGGGGCGACGATGGACGTGGCCTGTACAGGGGACAGTGCGGGCTTCGTTTGCAGGTAAGTGTTATATAATGGCCTAGTATGTGATACATACTAGCCCATTATGCTTTAAATTTGCAGGCCTTGCGGGGAGCAAAAGAGGAAGTAAAACCCATCAGGGTTTACTTCCTCTTTAATGCTTGTATGCGGATGTCATCTATTTATTTCCGTTCTGCTTATGTCCATTATTAGGCTAGAAACAAATTTTCAGTTTTTACTTTTGTCATCCATGGCTAGCTTCTTCAACAAGTAAAAAAGAGGCAGACATGTAATTATCCTTTCACATGGGGGGCTCCTCTCCATTCAAAATGATCCATGAGCAGATCCAATGCTGAACTGGGAGGAGAACAAAATGGATGTCAGTTTTGTGACATCCGTGCCGTTTAGTTTATTGTCTGCATTTTGACAGCAGACTGAGGAGGACTCGTGTTGAATCAATGTTGTGTTTGTTTACATCAAGCCAGCTCCTATCCATCAAAGTTCAGTCTGGTTTTTTTTTTTATGGACATGGATGAACTTGGAGGTACTTGGAGGTACTTAGAACTTGGAGGTAGGCCAATGTAAACAGACCTTTTTTTTTTTTTTTAAAGTCCTTTTACATCCAACTGCTCATAGCCATGACCAGGTCCACCTGAAAAACTGACAGGCAGACCTGGTAGGAAAGCCTGTGTGAAAGAGCCCTAAGGGTGGCATTTTGACCACCACTATAAAGGGGGCATTCTTCCCACTGACCTTGGATGGGTTCATAGCAGAGGTTCCCGGAGAACTAAAAATGAAAAAGCTTGAGAAAGACTGCTTTAAAATGTTCTTCCAAGTTAATATCTTTGCTTTTGTCTTCTTCAAGCCTGCTGCAGAAAAGCAGTAACTAGTATCAGATGTAAAGAATCTGGTCACATTAATGGTCACCGCTTTCTTCTTCCATTTTTTCAGCACCCCCAAATACAATTACAATACTAACAAGCCACTCCTGAGAAAATTTTTAGAAAATGCAGGCCTAGTTGACTACATTCAACCAATCTCCTACACAAACTATCGATTGATTTTAAAAACGCAGTTTGCCAGCATCCCTGGGGGAAAAGACTAAAGAATACCCAATTAGGGATTAAGCTTTTATTGTGCAATGTAGTGGGTGAGCTCGTGTACTTTACATTACACAGCTGGTGGCAGGTTTAAAAAAAAAATACACACGTTAAGATATCAAGCATAGCGCGACTTGTGACATGCAATAGCCATCCAGCGAGGTGAAAAGAACAGGATTTAAAAATAGAAGGGTGTTTCTGTCAGAGCCGGAGGGAGAGCGGGATTCACAATTAATTTTCAGCTGTGGCAAGTGTTGCCGAGCACTGTCACACCAGAGGATGATGCCTGCAGATACCGTACATGGTGGAAGTAAAACATAGATTGTCGTAAGGAGGTTCTGACCCATCTTAAAATCCCCGCACGTAAGCTAGAGCTGCGTCGTGAGAGTCTGAAGTAATTTGCACCTTGTTCTTTCTGCACAGCCAAAAATGCACTTGAAGCAGATTGCTCTTCAATTGTGTATAAAGCTGCCACAGATTGCGTGATGCGAACAGATGCAACCGCTTGCCAAGTGGCCAGGTATCTTCTTGGCAGCGGCCTAGAACCACCTGCTGTCGTTGCATGACCTGGAAGGGCCTTGGAAGGTTGCAAAGTGGACATAAATCCCAGCAATTAAAAACCTTGTGCCCAAACCAGTTTATAGAACAGCAGGGTAAGAGCAATAGGGCAGAGAGACTAGTATGTTGAGCATGGGCAGTTCTGTAGCTTTGGAGATGGCCCAAACCACCCTATTAAGAAAAAAGTATGTCCAAAAAAAAAAAAAAAAACACAATGACACAAACCCTACATAGTAAAACTTGAATCTTATATTTGTCATTCGTATTTCAAGCGACTACACACACCAATCCAACCTACTGCTAGAAGTTAATGGGACTGGCATTAGTGGACCAGATGTGGATGTTGACAGAACAAAGGGATGATTGGAGTGTTTTGTTTCGGCTTTGAAGGAGTCAATATCTTGCAAGCAATTTTTGCTTTCAAAAGACAACCAAATTAAATAGCATTGACAGAGGGAGGGGAGCTTAATTTATTACAAATGCTACAGGCATCCCTTCCCCCAGCCTTATCATGTGTCATAAGATGCACTGATCAATGGGGGGTACATGGAGTTCAACAGGGTAAATTAATAAAGGTTAAAAGGAACACTATCTTCAAAATAAAAGACCTAAACGTATATGCATATTGTAAAAGTGCCACGTATAAAATTCACAAATGTCTTCACGCGCCCATGTCTTCACAGAATAGATACATCCAGCATTTATATCACTTTGCTGTGCAGCCTGTTGCCACTGTTAGCAAAAGGAGGCTATAAATATATTACAGGTTTGTTAATTGCGTTGATAATTTATTCAGAGCTTTACATACTACTCATTCACATCAGACCCTGTCCTCAAAAGAAATCTCATCCTAAGGTCTACATCCCACATGCATATATTTACACACACTAGGGCCAATATACCTACCAACATGTCTTTGGTGTTTAGGAAGGAAACCAAAGTACCCAGAGGAAGCCCAACTCAAGCACAAAGAGAGCATCTAATAGCCTTAAAGATAAGGTCCATTCCAGAGACCCCAGAGCTGCAAGACAGAAGGGCTAACCACTAAGCCCCTGCGTTATTAAGTGTTTTTTCTTCTATGGGACTACTGGACGATGAATCAGTTGTGTGCTTGAATATATTGCTCCTTATCACTTTCATTTTCATCTTTGCATATTTATGTAGACTATTTTACATATACAAGTCATGAAAATTACATAAGTACAGTGGCTCTATGAAGAATGCATTAAAAACTAAACTGGCTATACACCATTAGAATTTTGTTCAAATGTTTGATTGCCTTAACACGATTTTTAATTCTGTATTTGATTTTAGGATGTGTATTACAATAAATATTTTTTTGCCTGAATGGAAACCACATTCACAGTTAAAATGTTGTTCATTCGATAAAAAAAAAAAAATCCAACCTTCTTTTAGGTATTCTCATCACTGTGGTCTAAAATAATCAACAATAAAAAAGTAAATGAACATTCCAATAACAAAAATTTTTCAAACAAAATTCTGAGAAGAATGACTTGTTGCATAGCTCCCAACTGTCCCCGATTTCGAGGGACTGTCTCTGATTTGGAACAAATTCCTTCTGTCCCTCTTTCCTCCTCATTTGTCCCCCATTTTGGTCTGATCTCACAATTCTCACGGTGTAACATCGTCTTTCACATTAAAACAAAAAAAATTGGGCTAACTTTACTGTTTAGTTTTTTTTTTTTTTCAATTCATTGAAGTGTATTTTTTCCCAAAAAAATGCATTT
>NW_027507788.1:193927534-194032534 GCF_037356315.1 Lithobates pipiens | reverse complement strand
AAATGGTTAAAAAATGCAGCCTCGTTCCTTTCATTGGTATGCAGCAGCATGGCAAGGCATTTGGCATTTTCTCAGAAAAAAAAAATAGCATCCTAGTGTGATGCCGATCCTCTGCTTGAAGAGTAGATTAATTACAAAGTGGATTCATTGTTTTATTAAGCTCCATAGCCCACAGAACTGCACTCCAGAAGTGAAATCTGATGTTCATGAAGCTTACCCGCTGTTTTTTTTTTTTTTTTGTTATTTTTTTTTTAACAGATGACAAAATTTCAGCCTTCTGCCATACATATTAATATACAAATTGTATCTCTTCCGTTATCATCCAAGCCTAAAGTGCAACTCTCCCTTTCTTACAAATCTAATGCTGCAAGCTATGGCAGCATATTAATGAAAGCTGCAAATAGAATTTATTATTCCATTTCTTGCTGCCTAGGAAATGCTAACAATTTCACCTTGGTAAACCTGCAGACACACGGAATCTGTGCCTAAGCAAGTATTTCTGTCATCTACTAACAGATGCGTCTCCGTCACAATAAGTAAAGCTTGACATTGGGCACAACAGATGTTTCAAAAGTCTGTATATGAAAAACAGAACAAAATAGGTGCTGAATACAAGAACGATTTCATTGTGCTGCCTTGCAAAATCAAAAGATGCTTGAAAGGATTGATACTATAGCCTTCCATGGTCAGTCAGTCAGGTAGCACCCCTTATGGTGGTTGATGGAGGTAAGTGCCTCTTTAAATTGTGGTGATTAGTAGTGTGCGCCCCCTTAGAAAAAGTAATGGTCAGTGGTGAGCGTCTCATAACTGTTGGTGGTCTGTTGTGTTTTCCCCATAACACTGGTGATCAGTATACCCCTTTAAGTCCATACGCTACCTGTGTATGCCATGCTCAGCAGTGGCTACTGTGCCACCCCTCTTGCTGCCCAGTTCTCACTTTTCGATGATGATCAGTGAGAAGGAATGAAAAAGATCAGGACATTTGTTAGAAGAGGAGAAAGGAATGGGCTCTAAAATATGAACAGTAGTACTGCTTACATTTGTGATCACTGTGATTGGCCATCACAGTGATCAAAGGGTACAGAGTTCAGCTCTGTGCCCTAAGCTCTCTAATGACACCTCAGTCACAGATATTTATTTATTTTTTATGCAGTGCAATTTTATAAAATCTTACTTCTGATTTATATGTCCGCCTCCCCACCACTTTTTTTTTTTTACTACCCAGTGGTTGGGTGGTGCTTAATAGAGTTATTTTCCTACCCAAGGATGGTGCCTTCTATGAGGTAAAATCTGTAATAAATAAAAAGGACCACAATGCTCAAGTACGAACACGTCTCTATTTTTAACCAGGAATTCAGCTCAAAAGTACAGCTGCGATGACAGAATAATGGGGGCCAAAATTGTAGGCCTCCTAGTTGTCTGGCTTTAGTATTTATGTGTCACAAACTTCCCCATATGTCAGTTTCTAGTCAGACTTTCCTATACAGTTTACAGTTTAGAGATTCATTAAAGCTGAAGTTTACTTTTATTCTTTATTTTTTGGGGATCCATCACCAAACACATTAGTTATGTGTAATGATGTGTGTCTGATTACCTGCTGCCTTTTTGCTAGTAAAAATTTTCCCTTCATTGTCTGATATTCTGCCACTGCTACTGAGAAAAGTTGCTCAGCTCGCCCGCCTCCTTATGCCTTCTCTGCCAGTCACAAAACTCATATTGCTGCGTCACTTTCTGTGAATGGAGGAACAGATGATGACAGGATCTCTTCTGCCTATTTAGAGAACACGATGCATTGTGGGAGTGTATTAAAGCGAATTTTGTGAATGGTGGAGAGGGCAGAAGGGGATAGGTGGCGCAACTTTAACTTGTAGCAGCAGCTGCTGTTACCTATCAGGAGGATGTGAAGGAGACACAGCAGAGATGATGTTTACCGGAATCAGCCACCTACAGGTAATGTGATACACACTATTACACATAACTAATGTGCTTCGTTCTGTAGCTCCAAGAAAAAAAATAATACAAATTTACAGCTTTAAGTACTGAAGCCAAAAGACTGGCATGATAGCCAAGCAACAAAAATTTTTGGAAAGAGAGGATAGCAATAGCAGCCTATATATATGTCTCTTGATTCTTTTAAGGTTACAACCCAATGATCTCAACAGATGTTCTGGATTTAGTCACTTTTCACGATCAAACATTTTGAGACCTTCCTATGGTGCAAAATCAAGTGTATCCAAGTGAAGGAATAATGCGGTAGACCAGTGGTCATCAACCCCGTCCTCAGGGCCCACTAACAGGCCAGGTTTGCAAGATAACTAAAATACACCACAGGTGATATAATTTGCTGCTCAGTGATTGAAGTATTCTAGTCTGCATCTCCCCAAGGTAATACAAAAAACCTGGCCTGTTAGTGGGCCCTGAGGACAGGGCTGATGACCACTGCGTTATCGCACGCAGCCAGCTAGCTAAGGATGAAAGGCTTAGACTTGCAGCACTTATGACACACTGGATCACTCTTCAGAGGGCACTAGAGGAATGGCTTGCAAGCGTTCAGGAGGGGATCCTGCTGCCTCCTAAATGCCTGGGGGTTTTTTGGGCTATTTTATTGGTGAACTGTGATTTTGGTTAGCAGTTACTATATGGCCCTACTGACTTCAATAGCTTAGAGTTTGACACATGGAGATGTCTATCAATCTTGGAAAATTTGCCACAGCCATGAGAAGGGGGAACAATATAACTACAGCTCAAATTACTTTTACTGCCCCTATGCTCCCCATCTACATAAGCCCTTGGTGGGGTCAACCAGGGCCGTCTTTAAAGTGGAAGTAAACCCATCGATATAAACAGTTAAAAAAAAAGGCATGCCGGGAATGCTAACTGCACATTGGCTGTGCTCTCAGCCAAACTATCAAACCATCCAATGGCTGGTGTCAACGAATCACATGTGCAGCACCATAGCAGTTGAAGATTAAACAGAGGCAAAGATGGCAGCTTCCTTGGCTGAAAACGTTAGGGGAGTTTACTTAATATTTATACATACTTAATATTTATTGGACCCTGGGCAAAAATGTTCTTGTCCCCCCCCCATGCAATTTTGTACTCCACCTGCTCTGAGACATACAATAAATAGAAGCTAGACATAAAATCAGTTTACTTTATCAGATCAGGCAGCAATTGCGATTGGTTGCCAGTGGTTACTGTATATTATTACTGCTTAATGACTGGTTGCTAGAGGTTACAGCACACATTACGGCTCACTGATTAGTTGCTAGAGGTTACAGCAAATTATTTCTGCTAGTTAATTAGTTGCTAGAGAACACTGTAAAGTAATACTGCTCACTGACTGGTTGCTATAGGTTACAGCACATCATCTCCTCACTGCAGGTGAGCATGATACACATATGAATGCCACCTTTATTTACATATCAATGCTGCCGGCCGCATCTATTTACTTAGTAATGCTGACACTATTTACATATGAATGCCGGTTATTTACAAGTAAACACAGGGTCTGCAGGTGAGTCATCTATACACAACAATAGGGCAGAGCTGGGCAGCATTAGCACCAGCACTTCACACTGAGATATTGGGACACAGCACAGGACTAAAACTTCAAGGGACAAGGGAATTTACACTGGGATAGTTGGCAAGTATGAGGCAGCTGCTTTGGGCCCCACAACAATGACAGGGCCCAGGGCAGCTGCCCCTTTTGCCCTGCCCTAAAGACGGCCCTGGGGTCAACCCATCATTGACCAAGTATCATGCTGGGTCAAGGTTCACCGCTGACCTGTTCAAAGTCAGGTAGAGATTCTCAGATACCTCCTAATCTACGAGCAGCCTTATAAAGCAGGCTCCAATAAAAGACAGTGTGCTGTCTTTATCCATGATGGGCTTAATCTCTGGATCATGAAGCTTCTCAGCTGAAGGAATGCAAAAGTAAGTGTCAAATCTAAGAGAAGCAGGAGCAACACAAAATACTAAAAAGGATAAGGAAGGAGGGGGGGGGGGGTTTCATATCTATAAATATCCATCTCGGGAGCAGTGCCACTGCGAGAGCAGCGATGGCAGGCTGGAAGGAGGAGAGAAGACGCCAATTAACAAGATGAGGAGTAATTGGTGTTTGCTAGCAAATGTTTTCAAACTGCAAAACAAAACCTAAATACAAACACGCGCCAGGCGGAGCTGCGAAACAACGTAAAAAAAAGAAAGAAAAAAAAAGCGTATACGCGCTTAGATGTATTTCCTCATCTTCCATACACACACACAATCCATATACACCGTTTTCTTTAATTGATATATAGCTAAGAGAATGCAGCTAGAGAGCTTTGTGCCACTGTCCCTCCTCCCTTCCCTTAAAGGTTTATGGCGCAGCTATTTACTTGAGAATAATGCTATCTGAACGGGAGGGAGATCCCACTTTGGATTCTAATTATTTTCATTTAACACTTGGCAGAGCACTGCACTTAACCCCTGCTGAGAACAGGCCGGGGAGAAGAAGTAACGGCAAAACAAGGAAACAGAGTATTGAGAAATACGGCCGTAATTTCGGCTTATTATACCAGGCTGTAATGTAATGTGGGCTCTAGAGCTGGCTGGGGACCGCGCGGTAAAATGCCGTATTATCAGCGTTTCACAGAGAGTACCGATAACTAGACGGATGCCATTTAGTTATTTCAAAGAATTCACCACTAACACATTATTAAAGCACACAAAACTATAGTTTAGCATTTATTTTTGAACAATGAAATCCAAAATCCGAACTCTGTGGTTAACAAACCCCCTACTATTAAAAGCCATTTTCTATTAAGTTCTATTTTCTAAAATATCAGGAATACCTGGAGTAATTAATGCTGGGAACAATGAAAAACAGGGAGGTTTTTTTAAAGCACAGTACCCTTAGGCCAGCTTCAATGATAAAAGGGGAAGGGGAAGGCAGCCAAAAGATCAAAATGTATATTGTTGTAAGATTGACTATTTCTGCTCGGGTAGATTGAAGGAAATAAAGCAGAACGCGAAGGAACTGAAAGATGAGGCTACAATGACGAATCACAAGACTCTCTGCAGGACAAGGATGTCATTTATATTAGTGGTCATCAACCCCGTCCTCAGGGCCCACTAACAGGCCAGGTTTACAAGATAACTGAAATATATCACAAGCGATATCATTTTCTTCTCAGTGATTGCAGTATTCTACTCTGCATCTCCCCAAGGTAATACATAAAACCTGGCCTGTTAGTGGGCCCCAAGGACAGGGTTGATGACCACTGAATATCCCACTACTGGTTCTTAATTGAAGCCTTGAACAGGCCAGTTTCTATAATTTTGCTAAGACCAACCAGCAGTCTTTATTTGGGGGGGGGGGGGGGTTAATCTTTCTACAACATGGGAAAGTATACATTCTGCAAATCAAAGCCTGTTGCAACATCTATGGTCTAAATGTAACACACATTATATTAATGATAATCATTTTTGTAAATTAAAGCAAACATTAAAGTACATCTTAAAGCACTTATGTAGGAAAAAAGCACTGCTGATATTGTGCATCTTTATTGCACTGTCTATACACAGCTATCCTCACCTGTTAGACGTGGGCATATTCTCGTAAATGCCAAGTGACAAATTCATGGAGAGCCTTAACCCTAGTACACACTATCAACCTCTGGGTTGAATGAAAAAAAAAACTGAAGAGCTTGGGAGGAGATCCTGTACTAACAATATGATGTTAGTATAGTGATCTCCCCCCCATGAGCCATTTAATTCTGACAGGGTGGGGGGGGGGGGGGGGGGACACCAGTCAGCACTCCCAGCCATTGGCCAAGTGTGCAGATCGGCGGACCTTTTCTGGTCCATACCCCTTCAACAGAAGTTAGACGTTTTGGCAGCCATCCGTCAGACCTGCTGCCAAACACACGGGCCGGGCTTAATAGAAACGGGCCGATATACAGCCTGTGTGTATGAGACCTTAAAAAGAACCCATCATGGAAGGAGCAGGGATGCTACTCATTGCTTACCTCTCATTTTGAAAAATATGATACCCTGCTGATCTTCTAACTTTAATAAATAAGTCTCTGATCCAGAATAATTAAAGTGTTTGTTAACCTAAAGAATCGGCTTCTGTTCTCTTAAAGCATGTTATACAGCAAAGTGCTTGTGTTGTGTCATTTGGCCCCCTCTAATCCCTGTAATACCTGAAATACCTGGCTGATCCAGACAGACTATAGCCTCCCCTCTGCAAACTGACCACAGTGTATTATGGCAGCTGAGCCCTGACACCATGTTCAGTTTACTTGCCTCCATCATCCGCAGCCCTGCTCTCTGCTCTCCTCTGTGTCTCCTGTATCCCCATCCCCCTCCCCTCCCTGCCTGTCAGCTCATACCAGCGCCTGCCCACCCCTGCCTCCTGCTGGTATCATAAGATAATGTTCTTGCTACCATCCCCTCTGTTATAATAAATGCTGTGCTCCATTGTATGTGTTTTCTAAAAAATCAGGTAATACCTTATTTTATAGTGCAGCTCGGCGGTCACTTGATTGGCTGTCTCCCTTCTCCTCCTGGCTGACATTAGTGGGGGTTTCTCTGCCCCACCTGATTTGCTGTCAGCCTTGGGAGAGAAGAGAGACAGCCGTTCATGTGACCGTCGATTGGCGATAAACAATAAGGCATTTATCGTGGATTTTTTTTAGTAAACACATACACATCGTTTATTATACCAGAGGGGATGGTAGCAAGAACAGTAAGTCAGTGAACAATCACTTTAGGCTGTTACCTTACCTTCTTTTTATACTGGAAGAGTGAAGGTTGGTTTAAAGCAGTGATGGCGAACCCATGGCAAACGTGCCACAGCTGGAGTTAGGATACCTGCGCTGTTCTGAGGTCTGTACTACGTTTATTTTATTGTAGATGGATACAGGAGGGGGACAGGGTGACCAGGAAGGGGGTCTGCACTTAGTGAAAAAGGGGTCTGCACTTAGTGGAGTGGGGTCTGCACTTAGTGGAGTGGGGTCTGCACTTAGTGGAGTGGGGTCTGCACTTAGTGGAGTAGGGTCTGCACTTAGTGGAGTAGGGTCTGCACTTAGTGGAGTAGGGTCTGCACTTAGTGGAGTAGGGTCTGCACTTAGTGGAGTAGGGTCTGCACTTAGTGGAGTAGGGTCTGTACTTAGTGGAGTAGGGTCTGTGCTGAGGGACACTGGTCTGTACTTAGTGGAGGGGGGTGAAGAGGGATCTGTACTTAGTGAAGAGGGATGGAGGAGGGTCTGTAATGAGGGACAGGGTTCTGTACTGAGGGATACTGGTACTAGGTGGAGTGGGTCTGTACCGAGGGAGGGGGGGGGGGTCTGTACTGAGGGAGGGGGGGTCTATAGTGAGGGATGTGGGGGGTCTGTACTGAGGGAGGGGCTGTCTGTACTTAGTGGAGGGGCTGTCTGTACTTAGTGGAGGGGCTGTCTGTACTTAGTGGAGGGGCTGTCTGTACTTAGTGGAGGGGCTGTCTGTACTTAGTGGAGGGGCTGTCTGTACTTAGTGGAGGGGCTGTCTGTACTTAGTGGAGGGGCTGTCTGTACTTAGTGGAGGGGCTGTCTGTACTTAGTGGAGGGGCTGTCTGTACTTAGTGGAGGGGCTGTCTGTACTTAGTGGAGGGGCTGTCTGTACTTAGTGGAGGGGCTGTCTGTACTTAGTGGAGGGGCTGAATGTACTTAGTGGAGGGGCTGAATGTACTTAGTGGAGGGGGGGTCTGTACTTAGTGGAGGGGCTGTCTGTACTTAGTGGAGGGCCTGTCTGTACTTAGTGGAGGGGCTGTCTGTACTTAGTGGAGGGGCTGTCTGTACTTAGTGGAGGGGCTGTCTGTACTTAGTGGAGGGGCTGTCTGTACTTAGTGGAGGGGCTGTCTGTACTTAGTGGAGGGGCTGTCTGTACTTAGTGGAGGGGCTGTCTGTACTTAGTGGAGGGGCTGTCTGTACTTAGTGGAGGGGCTGAATGTACTTAGTGGAGGGGGGGTCTGTACTTAGTGGAGGGGGGGGTCTGTACTTAGTGGAGGGGGGGGTCTGTACTTAGTGGAGGGGGGGGGCTGTACTTAGTGGAGGGGGGGGGCTGTACTTAGTGGAGGGGGGGGGGGTCTGTACTTAGTGGAGGGGGGGGGGGGTCTGTACTTAGTGGAGGGGGGGGGTCTGTACTTAGTGGAGGGGGGTCTGTACTTAGTGGAGGGGGGGGGGGTCTGTACTTAGTGGAGGGGGGGGGGGTCTGTACTTAGTGGAGGGGGGGGGGTCTGTACTTAGTGGAGGGGGGGGGGTCTGTACTTAGTGGAGGGGGGGGTCTGTACTTAGTGGAGGGGGGGGTCTGTACTTAGTGGAGGGGGGGGTCTGTACTTAGTGGAGGGGGGTCTGTACTGAGGGAAAGGGACCTGTACTTAGACTTTGGACACTCTGGGAGGTTTGTGTTGCAGTTTGTGACCTCGAGTTCAAAAAGGTTCACAATCACTGCACTAAATAAATAATGTTAAATTCCTCTAAAGCTGGCTATACATTATACAATTTTCTTTTTTAAATTACCTTTAGATTTACCTTCAACTATGGAGCGTGTCTGCCTGACTGCTTACAAATTGAAAGCATTTAGGTTTGACATCATATTATATGGTTTTGGTAACTCTAAAGGAAAATTGTACAAGAAACTTGTATGATGTATGGCCAGCTTTAGTAAAAAAAAATCACTTGCATGTCGTATAGTCTTTGTGTTGCCTAAAGCAAACAACTAAATTATCACGGAGAGAAGAAGCAAGTTGGTTGCTATAGGGTCTTCTTTTGGTCACCTTGAAAATTAGCTCCATTCTTCTTAAATACGGATTTAACGCAAAGGATTGATGAATTTTAGAACAAATGTTACCCCATTCCCATATGGTCCACAGAGATCCATCAGCCAATCTGTGTAGATTCGAGAGTTAAGCTAGCCATTACCTAGTGGATTCTTGAACAGTCATTTGAAACTTCTTAGTACATTCAATACCTTGAAAATTTTGTTTAAAAGTACTTTTTTTTTTTTTTTTTTGTTGCTTTTACTCGTAACATTTAATTAACAAATTTTCCTTTCCTTTTAACATCCGATTTTGGAAAATATGGACTTTCCCTAATAAAAACTACATTAAATGTTATTAACAAAAAAATAACAAAATGAAATTCATCCACGAAAATGGAAAAAAAAAGGATTCTTATGCCCTGTACACACGATCAGATTTTCCAACAACAAATGTTGGCTGTGAGCTTGTTGGCGGAATGTCCGTCCGTGTGTACGCTCCATCCAACATTTTTTTTGTTGGACCTTCCGCCAACAAATGTTGGCTAGCAGGTTCTCACATTTTTTTCCCCCGCTAACAAATATTGTTTTTCGGGCTTTCCGATCGTGTGTACATAAGTCCATTGCACAAAAGTTCACACATGCTCGGTATCAAGCAGGAGCCCAAAGGGGTGGGGGCACACTGGCTATTGAATTTCCTTTTTCTCGGCTCGTCGTACGTTTTGTATGTCACCACGTTGTTGGCCAACATTTGTGTGACTGTGTGTATGCAAGACAAGTTGGCGCCAACAACCTTTCGAACAAAAATCCACGGTTTTGTTGGCGGAAAGTCCGATCGTGCGTACGGGGCATAAGTATATCTCTTTTTTGTTCATTAGTAAATCATTTTATGCTCTAAATAATAGGAAGCATTAAACGTCTTTTTTTTATATGCAGAAGCAGCTTATATGATATTAATAAAAGTGTCACAAAGACTTTACATAAAACAACCCTATCATTGTAGCACCCCTTGAACACTGAGAATTGGTTTAAATGAACTGGAAAGTATAAGAAGTAGCAATTCCATCTAACAGCAGTACATCCAGCCCTGACTGTCATTGGGAAATCAGTGATGGATTGCAGACAAGTTTAGGGTAAAAAATAATAGTATGCAGCCTGCACGCGACTGTTGAGCTACAAATACCAGCAATCCATTACTACCACAGGGGTGCTGAAATTTTACCAACTGCAGAGTCCGTTCCGAACTGTCTGCGGACATGATGCCTGTGCCGACACAAAGAGACCCAAAGACGTGCAATTAGTAGTAAATGAGGTTTCCATGTCGGCCCTGAATAAGTCAATCATGCAGCGCCAGTGCATGCGCAGAATTCGCTTTCTTCATTCGTTCATATGAGATTGGCCAGGTCATTTTTTTCACATAAACGAGTAATTCAGGGTTGGCATATAAAAAACAATAATGTGTAATCAGTGGCATAAGCGATGCTGATTACTCATTGGTTACATTTACGTTTTGGCCCTCAGCAGCAACAGCGGCCAGTAGATTTCATTTGCGCTAAATGATAATAGGTGGTTCCACTTTGGTGATACTTGGCAAGCCCTGGTTTAGTCACAAGGCAACGATTTAATTAAGTTGAAATACTTCAATGATGAATAGCAAGGTATGCTGGGACTTGTGGTCCTACATGAGCTGGATATTCACGAAGTCTAGCTGCATGGCACGTCAGGGAAGGATGTCTGAGCCACGAAATATAAAAATATGTGTCAACCCCTTACAGAGCAATACAGAATACATTACCTGCTCTCTGATTAACCAGCACATTAACATATAGTAAAGCCGTACACTATTCTGAGCAGTCATTTAAGCAATGATTGTAAAGCTACATTTTAGCCGGGATCCAATGGCGCTTGTGATGAGGAACTCACTGCTTGGAATAATTGAGTATTTTCAGCTGGATGTGGTAGGATAGCTATTCCTCCCTCTGCACAGCAGGCCTATGAATTCTTTTTGTGTTCATCGGGAAAGGCAGACATTCACCTTTGACTTGTACTTTTGCAAAACACCTGCTTCGTCTTTACTGGTGCTACAGTGACACCCGCTGGCCAGAGTCTAAAATGCACTGCAGATGTTATTCACTTTTTAGGTTCATTAGGCAGCAGATTAAATTGGGCGTTTGTCTGCGTCACAAATGCACACTGAGTAGATACAGGCAAGACTAAAGCCCCGTACACACGATACAAAAATCAGAAGTAAAAAATGTCATCTGACTAACGATCTGATGATTTTCGATCTTTAGTACGGTATTTTCAGGAGCAGATTCTGATTTTTCGTACAACAAAAGCTGGATGTGCAGACTATAAAAATGTAATAGTACGTGAGTGAACACAACGTCTGTTTGTTGTATAATTAGTACAGATTTCGTCTGGAAAAAAAAACCGTAAGAGCATGACTACGCAAGGTCAGATACGAAAGAATACATACTAAACAATTCACCATATTACATCACTTCTGAAGTTGAATTCTGTCGTAAGAGAATTTTCGTATGTTGAGTAACCTCTTCACTTTCAACATGAGACTATGCAGCATGCAACAAAAAACGGATGAACAGTCATGTGAAAATCTGATCGTGTGTATGGGATTTAAGAGCTCTTATTTTTTTTTTCATGGTTACACAGTCAGGTTGAAAAAAGACAGTCTATCAAGTTCAACCAAAAAAATAAAAAAAAATACAATCCCATATACACAAACCTACACCCACAGTTGATCCAGAGTAAGACAAAAAAAAAAACGCATGATCCAATTCGCTACAGCAGGGGAAAAAATTCTTTCCCGATCCCTCGAGAGGCAATCGGATTTTCCCTGGATAAACTTTACCTATAAATATTAGTACCCCTTTATATTATGTACATTTAGGAAAGAATCCAGGACTTTTTTAAAGCAATCAACTGAGCTGGCCAGAACCACCTGTGGAGGGGGTCTATTCCACATTTTTACAGCTCTTACTGTGAAGAAACCTTTCCGTACTTGGAGATGAAATTTCTGTTGTCAAATAGTTTTTGGCTGGCAGCGCCTACATTTGTCTTTCCTTTGGTCCTGTTTTTTCTAAGCTGTTCCTGTAAGGTGAACCTGTCTGTACAGAAATTCTACTTTCTGCCATTGTCATCTAGGTCCAGATTTCACTGTTAAGTGATTAGCTGACCCTGAACAAGCAACTGGCACCCTGGTGTGTTGCATCAACACACACTGCATTAAGGCAGCCTATTCCCTGCATTACTGTGCCCTGCAAAGCATGTGCACTGGGGCTGCATTGCCATTCAACACACAGCATTGCC
Source organism: Lithobates pipiens (assembly GCF_037356315.1). Lineage (NCBI taxonomy): Eukaryota > Metazoa > Chordata > Amphibia > Anura > Ranidae > Lithobates > Lithobates pipiens. Next base: position 194,020,423 of record NW_027507788.1, on the reverse strand, counting down.
AAGGTGTATTGCAGCCCTAATTATGACCTCTTGCTTGGCATGCTTGTTCCCTGTTGTTGACTCACAATGTAATACAGAAAGGATCTTTTTATCATGGCCCTAGAGCTTGCACTTTTTAAAAAGATGCCCCAAACAGCAGTGCTGTAATTTCTTTCACATGACACCCTAACCTCATTTTGCCACCCCCCCCCCCGGCTCTACCCCCAACTCCACCCCTTTTGCCCAGTGGCGGCTATGGCTGGCGGCTGCTGCTGTCCCCCAGGCGGCTATGGCTGGCGGGAGCTGTTGTTGTCCCCCAGGCGGCTATGGCTGGAGGCTGCTGCTGTCCCCCAGGCGGCTATGGCTGGAGGCTGCTGCTGTCCCCCAGGCGGCTATGGCTGGAGGCTTGCTGCTGTCCCCCAGGCGGCTATGGCTGGAGGCTGCTGCTGTCCCCCAGGTAGCTATGGCTGGAGGCTGCTGCTGTCCCCCAGGTAGCTATGGCTGCAGATGGCTGTCCTCCAGGGCAGGTACTGTGGGCTGGTACTACTGGCGGGTATCCCTGGTGGCTGCTGTCCCAGGAGAGTGGGGGCAGAGGGGAGGAGGAGTGGGGAGGGGAGGAGGAGTGGGGAGGGGAGGAGGAGAGGGAAGGAGGAGAAGGTGGAAGGAGGAGAGGGGGGAAGAGGAGGAGGAGAGTGGGGGGAGGTGGGAGGAGGAGAGGGGGGGAGAGGAGAGGGGGAGGAGGAGAGAAGGAGGAGGAGGAGGAGGAGGAGGAGGAGGAGGAGGAGGAGAGGGAGGAGGAGAGGGAGGAGGAAAGGGAGGAGGAAGAGAGGAGGGAAGGGAGGAGGGAAGGGAGGAGGAAGAGAGGAGGGGGGGGGGAGGTGGGGGAAGAGAGGAGGGGGAGAGGAGGCGGGGGGGAGGAGAAGGGGGAGGCGGTGGGGGAGAGGATGAGGGGGAGGCGGTGGGGGAGAGGAGAAGGGGGAGGCGGTGGGGGAGAGGATGAGGGGAAGGCGGTGGGGGAGAGGATGAGAGGGGGGGGGAGAGGATGAGGGGGGGGGGGAAGGAGAGGGACTCTTACATTCAGGCCATGTGTTTGGGACAATCATGACATCACACATGTGAGGAGTCTGAGGACAGATCAGTCTATACACACTTTACAGTAATAAAGTGTAATTCAAGTTCACTGCAAGCTCTGCAGACTGCATCCGACGACTCTGTCCAGCACAAACCCTGTCTTGATGCCTCCATTTTGTCACCAGGCACTGACTACTCCGATTGGCTATAGCATGCCTGCACGTGAGTGACACTGCCACTGTACAGGACAGGTGACAGAACACCGGAAGGGAGAGCTGGCCTCTACAAATGATGGTGACACGGGGGGGGCAGGGTCAGTGGTCACATGACTAGAATTGGGATACGACTCTCAGCACTGAATCATGTATGGGCAGTACTGGAAGAGACCAGAGACACAGACGGGTCATTGATATAATCATAGAGGCATGCAGCGGCAGGGTATATGTTGGCTTCCATTCCGTCGGGTGACTCGGGACATGTCCCCCAGTGCTGCGCTGCACCTCTAATAATACTATCGTTGGGCGGAGTGCCTGCCTGAGCACATGTAACATACTGCAGAGGCATGGGTGACATCCCTTACATTATACAGCACCGCACCTGCACCGAACACTTACATAATGCAGAGACCGGTGGGAGACAGGGAGTAGGGAAACCAGTGGCTGGGCATCCTAGGTAGCAGTGTGCCCTAGGTGGCTGCCTAGTTTGCCTAGTGGTAGCACTGGCCCTGGGCATAGAAGAACAGCATGAGCTGTATTTATACCCACAAGTAGATAAGCAGAGTCTTCAACTGCTTGAACATAAGGACGCTGAGCCCAAAGTTAAGCTATGAAGGAGAATCTAGGAGTATAGAAGTTGCCATTTCTGACCTGTCCTGAAAATATGACAGCTAGGTAAGTCATCCAGCTGTCATATTGATTCTATGACATCAGTTCTTTCTCAACACCGAATTGGATTAAAGCTGGCCATACACCTATAGATTATCTGCAGATTTTCTATGGTTAGATGGAAAAAGTGCAACAGATTTCTCCATGTTCGCTAAACTGTGTGGATGGAGGAATCTCCCATTTTTTCCATCTAACCATAGAAAATCTGCAGATAATCTATAGGTGTATGGCCAGCTTTTTTTTGAAAATTAGGAGTTCTGACCTTGCTCTGATTTTCCAATCTGCTGTTCAAGATCAATGGCAACGAACAACAGAAGAAGATCCGCAATGGTAGATTCCAAAGTTCCTCCCATTCAGATTTCCCTTACAAAACTTTAATTTGTTTACTACAAAAAACTTTTTTGCACTCTGGGACTCATGATTGGAGATGTGAAAAACATCCCTGTGTTAACCAGCAACCATTAAAAATTAGATTTTTTTTTTTTCAGTAGATGAAAAGATACCAAACAACAACAACAAACAACAAACAAGGCATGCATACTTACCACTTAAACAACAACGTCACTGAAGCCGTTTCCCCTCTTGCCCTCAGTGTAACCTTCATAGCAATCTACTTACCTTCGGTACCGCTCTAGAGACCTTCACTGTATGACATTGCAGAGTGACCCATTGGTTCTGCACAAAAGAAGTGCCGGACGGGCCCTGGACACTGCGGCCTCATTTGTTCCTACAAATGGGGTGCTGGATTCAGATTTTCCAAGGGGCACTGAAAGGGTCACTGGGCGCACTGGCAACAGTTCAACAGCACTCCACAAAACAGGGAGCACCCTCAGGAAACCGGGAAAGGACCAAAAATTGAGAATTCACACACATACAATCAATGGGAATGCCAGACAAATATCCAAGAGCAAGATAAAGTATTGATAAAATTGATCCAGTAGAACTCAGGTGAGCAGACACCAAACTGCACCCTTTCCTTCAGATATGTTGGGTAGGTAGAAAAAGTAAAGAAATGTGTGAGCTTTTCCCCAGTATTTACAATTTCACAGGCTTCTTTTCCTTTATAGTAAACAAGGCATATTGCGCCAAGTGCATATAAAGTGAATATAATTATGTAAATAAATGACATGGATGATCCGTGACTGACAGCAGCTCTCACAACAATGCATACTTCGTAACATAAATTAAAATCAAAACGTGTAGTGCTGCCAAACATGCCCTTAATGATTAAAGTGCAAAAAAAAAAAAAATCTCATATAATGCAATAAAGATGAAAACGTGAAAAAATGAAAAAAAGGAAAAAAAAGAAAAATACTCCAAATGTACCAATTCCACATCCATAAGGTGAACGCAAAACGTCTGCCGATCAAATGCTCAATTTGTAAGGACACCTGGTGCTCCCCACAGGATAGATAGGGTAAGTATATCTGCTTATCAGATTTTTAGACCCTCCAGGGTCTATATGCACATTAGTGAGATTTCACCCCTCACTATGGGCTCAACCGCATCCATTAACCAGCCTGCTTAATTGGATTCCACAGATGTATACCCCACAGTTATCATCAGTCAAGGAAATTTCAGTCCGGTCACACATTCATCATATGAAAGAGGAAGATAAACTCATTGCGCAACATTCTTTAAAAGCACACAGAAGTTTATTAAAGTTTATTAAAAGTTGTACTTACAATAAAAACAATCAAATTAGGCTAAAAATGGAAATATTTGTTTGTCCAGCACTCTCCACGAGTGATCGAACATCACCGCTGCTCCGTGCCTAGCCTGACATACGTTTCGTCCAATGGGACTTCTTCTGTGAGGCAGTACGTCTGTGTTTTGCACTTTAATCACTAAGGGCATGGTTTGAAAGCCCTACACGTTTTGATTTTAAATTTTCTTTTAGCTCTAACAGACAAGTGTTCCTCAGACTGCATTTGTTCCTATGGCTGGTCCATACACATGTTCGGCCAAACTATCTAAAGCAATGTAGAATGCAAAGGAAAAGGGATCATTTAAAGGATGACTCCATAAAATGTGAAGTTGTCCTTTAAGCCAAACTGATTTAATCAGTTGCTGTAAGACCCCTTTAACATTGGGGCGCTTTGCAGGCACTACAGCGCTAAAAATAGCACCTGCAAAGCTCCCTGAAACAGCCGCTGCTGTCTCTCCAATGTCTCTCAAAAAAGTCCTGCTAGCAGAATCTTTGGAGCGGTGAAGAAGTAGTGTATACAACGCTCCTGCCCATTGAAATCAATGGGGCAAAGTGGCTATACCGCCGGCATAGTGCTGCTGTAGCAGCACTTTGCGGTGGTTTTTAACCCTTTCTTGGCTGCTAACGGGGGGTTAAAACCGCCCCGATAGCAGCCGAATAGCGCCGCTAAAACGACGGTAAAGCGGCACTAAAGAAAAAGCTGCTTCACCGCTGGCGCCTGGGCGCTGACAGTGTGAAAGAAAGCAACTACATAACCCCGTTTATGTTAAAACATTTACTAAACGCTGAAGAGAGATGTTCAAGTATGTAACTGTCATGGAGTTTCACATTGTTCTATTTTCAGATCATCATAAATGACCGTTAAAATACAGGATAAAAAAGATTTTAATTGAGGATTTGTTCCTTTGCGGCCCATGTTCAAGATTTCTTCATTCTTTTTCCTACAGCTGGGCAAATTTTAGGAAATGTATTTCAAAACAAAACTCATGAAATCATAGCGCTGCTATATAATATAACTGAAGGCAGGCTTTTGTCATTAGGCAGCAGGATCCCATAGCCCAGTACTTACCTACAATTGCTCAGGCACAAGCTGACCTTCCATGAATACCAGTTTAGTACAAGGACAGTACATACTGACATGGACAATTCATTCGTATTCTATTACAAAGTCACAACGACCCCATAACTGTAAACAGCATAGAGGAATATCAGCAGTCATTACCTTTAAAGTACGGGTGCCCAAAACATAGCCAAAAAAATAAATTAAAAAAACTCTATTTTTCTAAAATCACCAGGCATAGCTTAAAAAAAAAAACTATTAAAAGAGATGTAGAGGTTCTGCCTAACAATTGGTTTCCAGCTACAACTCTGCGGAATTTCTACTGTATGAAACGCTACAGGGAAACTAGAAAAGTTTTCAGTCAATTTAATGACTGAACTTATAAATCCTGAGAGGGAGGGGGAGGGGGGGGGGGCATATACGTTCCCTGACTCATTCTATTATGTGTATAATCTGATATCCCGCCTTTCAGATCTAATCACAACGGAGACTTCACATAATAGTACAGTGGTCTCCAACCTGCAGCCCGTGGGCTGGATGCGGCCCTTTGCTTGCCTTTATCTGGCCCCTGTGGCACTATTACCCCAACTGACACCATTGATGAGGCGCGATTCTTTCCATTGACATCAAGAGTGGGGTAAATTCCCAATGACACAAACAATGGGGCTCTATTTCTGCCACTGACACCAGCAAGGGGTCATTTATCTATCCACTGACACCAACACAACGATGGGGCACTATTCATTCCATTGGCACCAAAGATGGGGCACTATTCATTCCATTGGCACCAAAGATGGGACACTATTGCTAATCTTACTGATCACAGGTGCAAAGTATTTTTTTTTACTCCCAATGACCACTAAGACTGAGTCCTTGTTTACTCCCACTGATGTTGGGACATTTTTTACTCCCACTGCCAACAGCCCAGCCCCTCTAAAGTCTGAAGGACACTAAACTGTAAAATTTGTGTAGAAAGTTTGGAGACCCTGGTATAGTAGTTCAAAAGCCTAGTGCTAGTTGGCTTTGTTGTCCAGCTTATGCCAACTGCTATTTTTCATATACAACTTACTAAAGAAAATAATCACATAAAAACACTATAGACTATATTGTCCATGGTCAACAAAAGTTTGTTCTGTCTGGATTCCCTTAAAGCCCAACTCTGGGGAAAAAAACTCTTATGCCGTGTACACACGTATCAGACTATCTGGCGGACTTAGTCTGGCGAACAAACCACCGGACTGACCACCGGACTTTCCGAACGAGCTACCTGCCCATACAGGGCACTTTTGCGGTGGACTAAGTCCGTTCATTTTGAGCGTGGCTCCAGGTATCCGGGACCAGCGAAGGAGGCGTCGCTGGCCCTGTCCCCTGGTACGGACTTAAAGGGGAATCCCTACACCGAAAAACGGCGTGGGGTCCCCCCCAGGTCCATATCAGACCCTTATCCGAGCACACTACCCAGCCGGCCAGGAATAGGGGTGGGGACGAGCGAGCACGCGGCCCCCTCACCCCAAAGCACCTTGTCCCCATGTTGATGAGGATAAGGGCCTCTTCCCGACAACCCTGGCCGTTGGTTGTCGGGGTCTGCGGGCGGGAGGCTTATTGGAATCCGTGAGCCCCCTTTAATAAGGGGGCCCCCGGATCCCGGCCCCCCGCCCTATGTGAATGAGTATGGGGTAGAATGTACCCTACCCATTCTCCTGTGAAAAAAATGTAAAAAAAACAACACACAAGGGTTAAAATAGTTTATTGCACAGGTCTTCTCACCGGACTCCTCCGTTATCTTCTGCTCTTTTGCTAGCTCTTTTACTAGCGGAGGAGCCCGGCTTTCTTCTTTGCCGCCGCCCTCTTCTTCCGACTTTGGGGGTCTTGTCCCCTCTTCAGGGGTCTTGTCCCCCTCTTCGGTTCTTCTTGCCGGGCCCCCGCGCCTTGTTCTAGCACTTTTACAAGCAGTGGCCCAATCTTCTGTTACCGTTGTCTTCTGTTCTTCTCTTCTTGAGCTGTTGCATCGTCGCTGTCTCTGGCCACAATGACAGGCACGCGGCGACTTATATAGGGACATCGCCGGAAGATGTCCCCGCCCATTATGATTCCATTATGAAGTCCATACCAGGTGACGGGGCCAGCAACGCCTCCTTCACTAGTCCCGGCTACCTGGAGCCGCGCTCAAAATGAGCGGACTTTTCTCTGGCCCTATTGTCCGCTGAAATGCGAGTCTGGCGGACAGATTGATGTGCAAAACTACTTTCTTAGTCTGCCGGAGCCCACACCCAGGGGATTGTGGTCCGCCGGACTTTTCCACCGGATTGTTTGATCGTGTGTACGCGGCTTTAGGATCCAGAAGAGCGTCACACCATCGCAGAGGGACTGGACGGGATGGGACCATAAAGCATTAACACATTTGGCGCACTGGATTAGTGGTTTCCACACCCAGGAAATCGTGCTTGTGAGAGACCCAAATAGTGTGCTTAGGTATCACTTGCTTTACAAGATAAAAAAACAAAAAACATGATGGGTTATAGCGTGGTAGGAGAGAGTTCATATTTGACCAACGTTGGGCTTTTAAATGAACTGAAAAGGTAAGAAGCAGTGGTCAAACTGTCTTTCAATGTAACACAAATCTCAAAGAAAAGGAGGATTGAATGATTGCATTAGGGTTAAAAAAATTCATGTAAATGGTCTAAATTGTGGTCATTCCAAATGTATGCCATTAACATGTGCAAACACATGATTGGATGTTACAAACACCTGAAGAAAAGTCAAATAGAGGTATTTCCCATAGCAGGCAATCAAACTACAGGTATCATTTTGCTTGTGTACTAAAATACGAACACATCAGCTCCTTTATTTTGGGGTAGATTCCTCAGATCCCGTGTTTGAAGTCTTACTAATTGTTACCCATCGCCAGGCTCTCACTGCACTCGGTAAACAAGCGTCAATGTTTTCTTTAACAAGGACAAGAAAATAGACTTCCTACTCCTGAAGACACGAAATGGCTATTTATTAATGTATTTTTAATGAGAGGAAGATAAAAAATGAAGAGCGCATTCAAATATTTGCAGAAAGCCATCTGTATGTGTTTCTGTAGCAGCGATAAACATTTCTCTTTGATGTATCTGTTTCCCACTCCGCCGCCAATTTCTGTGTATAGGACCCCACAGCCTTTCCTGATTGCATGTGTTGCTTTTCAAACATTCAGATGACACCCATGCTATCCAGAATGTATTATTCAAATATCTGTGGGCAGTCTCCATTATTTTCTGCACAAGAGAACATTCATATTTAATGAGGCAACGTCAGAGTCAACAGGTTTTTTTTTTTTTTCCGCTCTCCCTGGGCTCCTGTCCTCAGCAAGGAACATAGTAGGAGAGGGTAATTATGCTCGGTATCTATCCCCACTAGTTTAGGTCCATGAATAAAGCATTAGCCTATTGTCTGCCCTGCTAACAGGCAGTACAAAGTGTTTTGAGACCATTGCAATGCAGAGCAGGCCCCTGATGATGACTTCATAGCCAATCTCCAGTGACGGGAAACTGAATTTAAGAGATGTTTTCCTGCAGGTGATAGAATCACAAAAAACACTTTTTCTTACTGAGTATTTTAAAATTTCTGTTAATGGTTCTATCTACATGTAGGTAAATATTAGAACAAAGAAAAAGGAGGGTGTTGTCAATAGCAACCAATCAGTAAATCTTAATTTAACGTAACAGCAAAAAAAAACAAGAATAGTGACACTTAAATACCTGGCTATGGCAACAACCAAATGTAGAACAATAAATATAGCATAACTATGTGCTATCTATATGTGTAATGCTTAATCTTGTCACAATATAGTTTAGGCAATATAAACACATGGCCTGTTGAGACTGATAAAGCTAGTAACACTAAAGTGCTGAAGTGAACCTGTCACTATAACAGACAGTCCAGAAAAAAAAAAAAAAGGGTAGAGGTGAGGCACCGGACAGTGATCTTTTAACCCATAGAGGGGAGTCATTAATTGGGCTCAATGGCTCAGCAGCTATCCATAAAGTATGCCCCCTAACCAACCTGAAACCACTACCAACACCCTGCAAGTAACCAACGTCACCGAATTTGAAAATCCATCTATGGTTTTCAAAAAGGGTACCAAACCAAAGTCTTAAGAATCCAAAATCCATTATTGTCTCACAAGCAGCAACAGCAATCTACACGTTTCTGAGGCCAAAACCCCCCTCCTTCATTAGGGCTTAAAGTGGTTGTAAACCCTTACAACCAACTTTGACCTACAGGTAAGCCTAGATTAAGGCTTACCTGTAGGTCCAAGAAATATCTTGTAGGTTTAGGAGATATTTGCCGAAAGACAGGCACCGCTGTCTACGGCGAATGCGCCGTCGACAGTGGCGCGCAGGCGCACTGAGCGTGCCGCGGTCAACGGCGATATGCAGCGAGTGCCGGCTCCCGTGCGCATGTGCGGGAGTGATGTCATCACGGCTTCGCCAAATGACAGCGCCGGAGCAGTGAGACCCACCAAGAAGATGGATGCGCCGGACTACAGGGGACAGCGGTGACTTCGCTGGCTCCTGTGTCAGGTAAGTGACACATAATGGACTACTATGCGATGTATAGTAGTCCATTGTGCTTTACCTTTGCAGGGAATGAAAGAGGAAGTAACACCCATCAGGGTTTACTTCCTCTTTAAGCAACGTATCAATTGTCTATTGGACGCAAAGCCAAGCTCTTGCATAAAGATCTATGACAGGAGAATAGTCAATTTGTGATCTTGCCTGCATCCGTGGCAACACAATGTGGGCTAGAACAGAAAATCACTGTGTCGTTGGTCTAAGATGGCCCTGCATACACCTTCCACCTGTACCAGGACCTCCCATCCAGCAAACTTGCTTCATGTACAGAATGCAAATGCTGATTTTGCTTTGGGCATCTCGGTTATACCTGTGCTTTCCACCAGGTAATGTGAGTGCTAGCTGAGACAGTGATCTACAGAGGTAGCTAGAATCCCCATACATGGGTCATGGGTCTGGGAGATGCTTGTGCAGTTGGATGTGCTATAAGCTCCTAAAGTAAGTACCGTTAAAAACTGGAATAAGATGCTCAGTAAAATATGGAACAGTGAACATTTATAAAGGAAAGACCCACATTGAAATCTAAAAATAGTTAAAGGGTACAATAACAAATAAAGAAATGTAAAATCAGTGATAAAAAAAACATGACAGTTCTATCCTTCCTCAAATGTCGAGGGGCTGCAGTTTGTCCATACCTGGAAGTGTGACAAAAGCCTCATACACACGATCGGACTTTGTACAAACTTTCCTGTGGATTTTTGTACAAAGAGCGTCGGCCGCGAACTTGTATTGCATACACATGGCGGGACTTTTTCAGCCAACTTTCACCAAATCACGTGGTTTTTCTGCTCTTTACCGCCACCTTTGGACAACTTCTGTATTGTTGTCTGATCTTTTGCAGTGGTTCTGGGCATGCGTGTTGGTACTTTGTACAAAAGTCCTATGATTTTCTGCACACACGATCAGACTTTGCTCCATCGGACTTTTGTTGCAAGAAAGTTTGTCTGTCCGCACAGCCAACAAAAGTCCAATGAAAACCGAAAAAGTTTGTCCGATGGAGCATACACACGGTCGGATGTTGCTCCAAAACAGCTAATTTGCATGTTTGTTGTCAAAAAGTCTGATCGTGTATATGGGCCTTAATACTCACTCATATTGTGTGTTCTCTCTAACATGGACTATATTAATACTCACTCATATTGTGTGTTCTCTCTAACATGGACTATATTAACATGGTTGCATCACAGTAATCATCTGTTACAACAGCTAACCTAGAAAGCACTCAAGAGTCCCAAAGGGCCATGGCTAAACTCTGTGAATCTAATCAACCGCTCTGGAGATGAACTGAAGGCTGAGGTTGTGGAGAACATGACGAGATTGAACATGTTCGGATATGAAATCTGCCTACACAAACATGTATGTGCACAGTGTACAAACAGAGGGTCACACAGCTACAAATGACTGATCTCAGTAGGCTTCTTGGGCTCTGGGGCTGGATAAGAAATGTGGTTTTACCTATAAAAAAGCGGCATTTTTGCAGATGTAAACAAAAAATACATTATTATAACTGAAAAGGCAGTGATTTTTTTTTTTTCTAATGTGTACTAAAAAATAGAAAGCTGGAAAATAACTATAGAATCTTCTTTAACATTTTTATATACGAGGCCAATATAGTCAGCCAACTAATATACTATAGCAGAAATCAGTAGGAACTGATTTGTTAAGAGATAATTAGGCAATGCAGACATGTGGTTGCTAAAATATGGTTCTGCATCTTTGGGCGGAAAATAACACATCCATTTTGCATCTTACATAAGCCCCAAATGCTTCCATTTCTTTACAGGCTTTTGAAAATCGCCTAACCCTGCGCAGAAAACGGAAATAATATTTTAACTGGTTGCAATTCATAAAATATGCATCATCTCTGAATCTCATCTCTAGACTCTAATTGATGAATTATGATGACTGCCACAACAAACTTGAAGACTGGGGGGCCAAACACAAAATAATTTTCAGGGCAGAGCTCGCATTCCATGCAAACGCTAAACTTTTGTGTAGAAGTTGGCTACAATATGTGCAACATATCTGCCAAAAGAGGGCAGCACAGGGCTTGCTATGTACACACAATGCTTGGTTATCTATGTTAGGCCTATACTGTAGTCAAGCCAAATGACAGCTTTTATTAACAAAATTGCAATTATCCTAGTATACCTTCTTTGTCCTAGTGCTATTTATATCTTAAATACTGTTTTGCCTTTTTTTCATATCTCTTATCACTTCATTCCTTAAAATCAACCAAGAACAAACATTTCACAGCAAGGAATGACCTTGTTGGGTGCCCAATTATTGTTATTAAAATTGTCCGGCTTGAACTGCTACCCATTTAGACTGAAATATAAAAGGCTACCCTTCTCTGATTGACACGTCGATTGCATTCAACATCTCAATATAGAGTTACCGGCATTAGAAAAGCAACCAACTAGAAACACAGAAAAGTAACGGCAGAAAAAAAAAGAGAAGTCCATCAAGTCTGCTAATTTTATTTATTTTTTATTTATTTTTTTATTAACTATTGTCTGACTATAGATCTAGGTTTGCCCCACGTATATGTTTAAAGCCATTAACTGCTGACTGTCTCACTACCTCGGCTGGTAGTTTATTCCAAGCATCAACTACCCCTCCAGTAAAATAATACTTTCTAAGATTAGTTTTGAACTTTCCTCCAGCTAGTTTGAGGTCATGTCCCCATGTTCTTGATTTTAGTTTCATATTGAAAAGACTGCCTTCCTGTACCTTATTTGCCCCCCTTGATGTATTTAAGGCCCCTTTCACACTGGGGCATTTTTTAGGCACCTTAGCGCTGGAAATAGCCTCTGCTAGGTGCCTGAAAACCACCCCCATTCATTCCAGTGTGTCTTTTCACACTGGGGCGGTGAGTAACGGGACTTTATGAAAAGTCCTGCAAGCAACATCTTTGGGGTGGGTTGGGAGCTCTGTATTTAGCACTCCGAAACTCCCTGCCCATTGGAATGAATTGGCAGCTCTTTCAAAGCACCGCTTGAACAGAGCTAAAGCGCCGCTAAAACGAGCAGCACTTTAGCGCTAACAGCACAGGCGCTCAGTGTGAAAGGGGTCTAAAGGTTTTAATCATATCTATCCTTTCCCTTCTTTCCTCCAGACTGTACATATTAGGTTCCTGAAGCCGCTCTCGATAGGTTTCATTCCCCAAAACTTTTTTTTGTTACCTGGACTTGTTCTATCTTATCAATATCTTTGTGTAAATGAGGTCTCCAGAACTGGACACAGTATTCTAAATGAGGTCTCACCAGGGCTGGACTGGGACAAAAATGTGGGCCTGGACTTCATCCAGACCAGCCCACTTTAATTTTGCAAACAAGCACGAAAACAGTATATAAAACTATATGTAATTGTGCAAAAAAAAAAAAAAACTTAAGTAGCATAACATAAGGCGTCCTCACTAACCTCTTTTATTATTTCACTTATTCTCCTCTGTATTTTTCTCATCTTTCTCACATCACTGCGTGAAGTTGAGGGGCAAGTCGCGCAGCCATTACTTTGTCACTGAAACCGGCCAACTGAGCCATCGGCCCACCGGGAAACTCCCTGTAGTCCCAATGGCCAGTACATGCCTGGGTCTCACTAAAAATTAATATAGGGGATTCAGGACCTCCTTGCTCCTGCTGGTAACCCTTCTAGCGATGCATCCTAGAATTCTATTTGCTTTTCCCACTGCCTGGTCAAATTGTTTGCTCATTTTGCAGTTATCTGAAATAATTACCCCCAAATCTTTTTCTTCTGTAGTGCTGGCTAACACTGTACCCCCACTGTTATACTCTCTCAGGGGATTTTTTTTTCTCTAGGTAAAGTATTTTACATTTAGAAACATTGAACTGCAGTTTCTACTGCTTTGACCAATCTTCCAGCAATGCCAAATCATATTTCATGTTGTTACAGACATCTCCAGGGATGTCAACCCTAGTACAAACCTTTGTATCTTCAGCAAAATAACATACCTTACCCAACAAACCTTGCTAAAACAAGCGCTACACATTTGAACAAAAATCTAGCGTTAGTAATCTGAAGTTACTGGTATTTATGCCTCACGAAATTGTGGTAAAATTGTAATTAATGGTGAATGATCCAAAAATTTTGCAAGCAAAAAGTATACCGAGATCCCAAAATGTAACCAAAGCGGATGAGTAAATTGTCCTCAAGTAAAGGGTTAAAGTGGATCTTCACCCTGTAAACCTGTAGCTGCTAACTTAAAAAAAAAAAATACTCCAAGGATCCAACGATTTCCTCACCCGGCCTGGCTCTTTGCCGGTCTTCTGGTCCAGTCATCGGCATCTTAACTGCGGGAGCCCCGTGAATGGTCCCGGTGTCTCCTGGGACATGTGACCTGTCCCAAAAGGCTGCGAGGGAAGGTGGTTGGGGTGGAACTTCTGCTTGGATCGTTGCGGCAATCTGACCTGAAGTGAGAGCGGGTACCTGTCAAAAATAAGGTTCCCCTGCTGCCAACCCCACCCCCCCCCCAAAAAAAAAATAAGGGAGAGGAAAAGCAGAACTTGAAGTTCCACTTAAGGACACTTAGTACCAGTAACTACTGCCCAAAGTTGGACAAATGTGGCTACAATTCTCTTGTTCAGTTCCACAAATTGAAAGAGAAATCACTTGATTCCCCCATTCAAGCTAATCAAGTTGGGTAAAGGAATCTCCCCTGTCGGTTATTGTATTCAGCCAGTCAGTACAACAGAATATAGATTTGATGCATTCACTGTTCGGTCAGCAATTTTCCACCCCTCTCCTTTGATTTTGTAACCAAAGTCTATCAAGCTGATTTCATCTGACTTATATATGGCTTGTATAGGAAGGGATTTCTCTTCTCGTTGAAGTTTCCTTTCATTTTCTGTTGTATATGTAGAACAGGAATGAAAGGTAAATCTTCCCATCGGAAGTAAAAAAAAACTAAAAACTGCCTAATCAATCCATGGTTACACATCCACTTTGGGAGGGATTTACTAATCAGCTTCTAGGATTTATTGTCAAAGTTTACACCAGATTGTGTGTACCAGTTTTAGTAAATCTCCCCCGTTGTGTTTTTGCATAGTTATTAGATCATGCCTTCCTCAACAGGCTGCATGAGCTTTAAATGTACCTGTAGGGCGTGTCTTTTTAAGCCTTACCTACTATGAATAGCAGGCATCTACATGTTTCTGCAAAACATAGCTCACCCCTATATGGGTACAGTAAGATGGTCAGTACCAGTTATATACCAGGTTTTAGGGGTGAAGCTGAAACCTACAGAGGATCAGATGTTCCATGTAGACCCCTGGATGGTATTAAAGTTTCTTCTCCACTGTGGGTTTTAAATCTATGACGGAATAGCCCTATGTTGGCTTTGTTTGCACTTTGTAAAATTAGCTTCCTTCTAAACAAACTAAACAGAGCAATCAATCAAATGTGCTAACCAATGCAGAAAGATTAGCTGATTTAACAAACTTTTCATAAATTAAAAGGAGAATTCCAATAAAATTTGATGAGCGCAAGGAAAAGTTTACCAACATATACCATTTTTACACTTGTTTTCATGTTATCTACTGAAAAAATATATGCAAATCGAGGATCTTGCCGAGATTGTGATGCATAACTTATTGTGAGCAGCTCAGTTTCAAACAATGGAGCCAACCAATCAACAGCAACTATAAGCCCTTGTACACACGGTCGGAGATTCCGACGGAATGTGTCCGATCGGACCATTTTGTCGGATATTCCAACTGTGTGTGGTCTACATCAGACTGTTTCCGTCTGAGTATCCGACGGACCAAGTTTTCCAACTTATTGGTAAAATTTTCCAACAAAATGCTCCGATCGGACATACTCCGATCATGTGTAGAGAATTCTGATCGGACAAAGTGCCACGCATGCTCAGATCAAATTCCTACACCAAAGCTATTGGTTACTAGCGTGAACGTAGTCCCGTCGTATCGAAATAACGTCATCATGTCGGATTTTCCGACAACTTTGTCCGACCGTGTGTATGCAACAGTTTCGGACAAAACCCACCGGACAAAATCCGACGGATTTGGTTGACGGAATCTCCGACCGTGTGTACAAGGGCTAAGAGTTCCACTGCATCCCAGGACAGGAGCTAAATGATTTCCTCTTCTGACTATCATAGGTCATGGTTAGTGGAACAGTAACAAGAAAATGTAAATACCTTCTTTTTTTTTATGGATAATTGCTATAAAGGAAAATACACTCCTTCCCCCTGGTAAACACATAGTAAGGATATCAGCCTGAAGGGCATCTGATTTTTCAGCAGTTTAATATGGGACTCTGTGTATGAGCATGTTAGATTATAATTGCCCTACCAGGAGTTCTTTTTCAAACATAATTGTTTGCTTTCTTATTTTATTATCTCAATGATAAACAATTAGTTTTTCTTGGCAATGCATTGATCAGATTGCAGAATTCTTTTGTGGCACAAAGCAAAACAGTCCGGGAACAAGATACATCATTTGCAGAATGGAAGTAAACACGAATGAGTCGGCACATTAAATGCAACATCATGAAACAGACGAGGTGGTGAAGAATGAGCACATGAGATGCAGAGTGACAGCCCATTACTTACCGGCACTAAGCCTCCTGTGCTCTACAGAAAGCAGGTGCATTAAGAAGAAGAGGAGAAGAAAGAGTTAGTTTAGCAGCAAAAATAAGCCAAACAAGCAAGGCACACATATATCAATTTTCAGACTCATCTGTCAATGTGACGCTGCAGAAATTGCATTGGTTTTCTACTACACCCAGTCCAAAGTTCCTGTGCTAAATAAAGAAAGGTGGAGAACTTAACTAGACCCATATAGGAGGTCACCATGAAAACGTCCCAACCTGGAAATGTCAGCTTTGACTTGATTACATAAACACAGATATTGACAATTCACTAATCTCCATTGTAATGAGTTAAAGAGTACATAACATCCCCCCTCCCTGCTCATCTCCTGTCTATCTTGTGCCTAAATTTGGTATTGTAAAAGACCATTGAAAGGCCTTCATGTCTCGAAAAATATGGTACAAGAGCCCCTGAGGCCAGTTATTAGATGGAATGCCTTGAAAAGGGGCATAACTAAAGCCATAATAGATTGTGCAACTGCTGGGGGCCTGGAAGCAGTTTAGGTCTTGGAAAAAAAAAAAAGAGACAGGAAAAGAGAACGAAAACAAAAGAAAGAGGGAGGGAGAAAGAAAGATCCATTGGGCCAAACAAGTTATCTTCAACTACATGACGTGACTGACACCAGCTCTATTGAGAGGCTGACCAAAAGCTGGTATTAGGAGTACAGGCAGTCCCCGAGTTACAAACATCTGACTAAGGCCGGCTATACACTGTTTGAATTTTGGACAGTTCAGCAGGACACAACCACAACCAAGTTACAACCAGTCTGCCGGATTTGCTTGTAATTATCGCAAGCGGTTGCTTGTCTTCTCCTGACAGGGACTGCTTCCCCCGCTCACCCCCACAGTCTGTTGATGGGGGAATTGTAAAGAAATTTGCACCATCTATGGCCAGCCTTAAATACAGTTAATGCTTTTAAACAGAGGAAAACAACAGGAAGTGACAGGAAATCTACCCCTAGGAAGGGAAATTCACACTCAGTTATTAAGGGAAAATTATTCAGGGGTGTCTTCACTAAAGCTTTATCACCAATCTTGGTTTACACAACCACCCAACATTTTGAAAATCTAACTGTCACAGGGACAGAACGTGAGGTGAACAGGGGCACAGACAGCAAAACAAACAGGGTGTTAACCTTTCCCTATGCTATGCAAAAAACTTTAAAAATGTACCTGTTCCAACTTGCATACAAATTCAACTTAAGAACAAACCTACAGACCCTATCTAGTTTGTAACCTGGGTACTGCCTTTACTGTTGAAAGGAACTCATATTTTGGGGAAAAAATATGGAAAACAACGCTATAGTAATGCCCTGTACATACGGTCAGACATTCCGACCACAAAATCCGTCAGATTCTTTCCGACGGATTTTGTCTGAAACTTGTGTTGCATACACACGGTCGGACAAAGATCGTTCGGAACGAGGTGACGTTCATTGCGTATGGCAGGACTACGTAGAGGCTAGTAGCCAATAGCTTTGGTCTCATAATTTAATTTGAGCATGTGTGGCACTTTGTCCGTCGGAATTCTCTACAAACGATCGGAAAACATCTGATGAGGTCCCAGGACATCATACTCTCCAAGACGCTGTCCCCGGGGGGGGGGGGGGGGGAGGGGCAATATCTTATCTTGCTTTTTATTTGCTTTGAAGAGATTTACCAGGAGACAAATAAAATGGATTGCTAATGCTAATCAGCTGCTCAGTTTACTATAATTACAATTGTATAGAATTTCCTGTCAGACTAAAGAGACCTTTCAGACTGCAGCCTGCCGTGGGACTATAGTAAGAGAGACCTAGGGGTCCAAGTTTGCAGGGAATTTGCAGGGCAGCCTAATGCAAAGGATCAAAACACAAAATGAACATTGACATATATTGAAATGGCATTTCTTACATGTATAAATGTAGTAGTATGTAGAGTATAAATTTCACATTGATGATTTTCTGGGACAATATTTATTCCCTCACTCAATCATCTATATAAATTGGATTAAAAGAATATGTACTTTCATGTTGATCATCATTTCAACACTGCTTACTGCATTCCTGTACAACTTGCTGGAACAGTTCTTAGGTATTATGATCCAGTTAGAGCTGTGGTGGAATTAGTGCTAGCATGTTCTGCCAGACTATCAACAGTGCGGTGAATCTTTAAGTCGTGCCATAGCATGCTAATCTGCCATCAGAAAGTTCTACTGCCACATATCCATAGGCAGGCCCCCTTTATTATAATGGCTACAAAAAAGGCCTCCTTTTGTGTACAGTCTGCAGTTTTCCCCTCCATAGTCTGTGTTGAAATCCTTCTTTGAAGATGTGCAAAGAGAAAGTAGCTATGCCAACTCCCTCTCGATGTTTAAACTGTGAAAAGTAGGAACTGTCATAGGTATGAGTGATGGCTGCCATAAGATTCTTTTCACTAAAATCAAGTTGTAGGGGGCTTTTTTTTTTTTTTTTTTTACAGTTAAGGAATGTAGAATACTCACTATCTCAAAGGCCTACAATCCATACTGTTCTGAAGATGGCAAAGCTCTCAAAGATGGGGTTTATTAAATAAAGAAATGATCAAACTGTAAAGTAACTCATGTTAACTAATCAATTTTTTTTAACTGTGAATTTAAACGATTGGCTGTTATGGATTCTGGTATAAGAGGTGCACAAATCCAAATCAGAATTCCTCCATGCATCAAAGCTCCCATCAGAGATTCAACACATTACAGCCCCCCTTACATTAGAGTCCACTCTTTAGAGTTTCGACATTACAGGGCTGAATAAAATACTACAGCAGGACATGGAAGACATCTCAGTTGACCATTGGGAGGAGGCTTTGGAGGTGGTGCATGAATGCTCTCTGAATGTTTCCCATAGATTATCGCAGCTATACAAATTAAGGGTACACCACTTGCCTCAAAAGATGTATATTATGGGCTTATGAGACCCCACATGCCCAAAGTGTTGTAGAGAAAAGGGAGACTTCATACATTTGCTGTGGCATTGCCCAAAATTCCACAGACATTGGGAGTCTAATCGTGAAGACTATCAATGATACATTTCATATAGATATACCTCTAGATCCCAAGCCCCGTCTCCTAGGTGTTCTAGAGGATGTGGTGCAGGAGGTATACATTTGACAGGCAGCTGGTAGGGCTCTTTTCCAGGCCTGTAAACTTATCCTGGATTTTACAGACTGTACCCTCACTGCAGATGTGGGATCAGGTGGGCATTACACTTGGACACATGAAAAACTCATATACAAACATAAAAGTAACCCGTATAAATTTGAAAAGTGTGGTGGAGTTGGTTGGCCATACCAGGACCGACTCCTATAGACCTAATACTGGATAGACTCCTACTATAATGTCATATGATCCCAAATTTCGTGGTCAGATCTTTTGACTTAATGGTGGGGCTCTTCTCATATGCTGCTTGAAGTGTAGTGCACGTGGGACAAACCTTTGCGGGTTGTATTATGCATATGCTACTGTCATAACATTGCTATGTAGTCACTTTCTAATGGTGAACGTTGAGTATGGATTCTCTGGAATGTTCCACTTTTTTTTTTCCTTGTGTGGTTGTTGACTTTTCAATAAACTACCCGATTAAAAAAAATACTACATTAAGCTGTAGTTTAGAGATTTCTGGTCCACATTAAGATCAAATTCATTGTTTCTTCCCACTGTGATAACAATGCATTATTCTAAATAGTCACCACAGAAAAAAGGTGAAATTTGTTTAGCTTTATGTTAGAATTATGCTTTTTATGTCTGGAGTTTTAATATTTGGTAACAGAAACACAATCGTTTCTTCCTGTTTATGTTGAGCCAAGTAGAAGATTTTTGCTAGAATGCAGACTAAGTAGGAATGACCTCCACATTGATGTTGCCAACAAACACGCCGCTTCTGGTTTTCAAACTTTGCTGCAATTCAATCCTATTCTCCTGGGTCACACTGCCTCCCCCACCTTCCTCCTTCTAATCTGTCCTATTGTCAGGTCATCCAAGGACACTCACATTTATTTTCATGGTAATGTACTTATGAATGCATCTAAAGAGAGCAGTGGACCCAAACATACTGTATTATGTAACTCCATCCAGTGTGAAGTCTGGACGTTCAACACTTTCTATGGTATACTGGCCCAACCAATATATTAGCACAGAGGCCCCACAGGAACAAATATTTTTTTGTGTTATGCCAATTAGATTCTACAAATATCATGACTTAAATGATAATTACATATATTTTTCAGTTTTAAAATATTGGCAGTTGATAGATTTTTTACTTCAATACATACGCACATGGACCGGGTCCCATGAAAGTACTTTTGGGAGCTCTAGCTGTACTAACACAGATAGTACTAAAAATGGACAAAAAGGGGAACTCTTTACTTTGGCTTTGCTCATCTAAAGATTAACCTTGCCAAAGTAAAACTTTATTTAACAAGTATAACTTTACTTTCCCCTCGTACACCTCCCAGCACACTTTCAGGTAACTTTTACTTGCAGTTCACCTACATCAAGTTACTTCAAGCTGCTTTTGCATTTCCATTGACCTGTATTGGCAAAAAAACAATTGTGACATAAGAAATGCCCATGTGAATACGCTCCTAAAAGAGATGTATGGGCTATATTAAAAAAACAAACACAAAAAACACACATACTCACCTTCATGCTGCAGCTGTCCCCCACTGGCTCTAAGGAACTGAGCTATCACTCAGCTCTTTGTTTTCTTGGAGAGAAGAGCGGTGACTGTCAGTCCCCGCTCTCCACTCTGCCCAATCCAGAGCTCATTGGAGCACTGAGCTGGAGAGGGGAAACACTCGCGTTGAGAGCCAAAGCCAGCTATCATGCAAGTGTGTGGATCCCAACAAAGTGACTGGGAACCTTACGGAGCCTGGAGTGAATCTGTGATGTCCAACAGTGGGCTTTAGTCTGCTGTTGACTGATTTTGATTTTGGAGAGCAAAAGTAAGTGCACTCCTGTAACCGACAAGAGAAGTATGGCCAAAAATGCTTTCACCATAATTCTTTTTTAAGCTTTCAAAAGATGGGCTCTTATACTGTATCTTAAGGGGCCCTTTTACTATATTCCATACCCTAGTCTTGAAATAAATCCAGACTCAACTGTTAAGCCTAGTACACGCGATCAGAATACCGGATGAAAAATACTACTTTCAAAGCAATCGTAAAAAAAATCGTTTTCTAGAGCCCATCACGTTCATCCGAAGGGACAAATGCGAAAATTTATCTCATGCGAAACCAGATCGCATGTTTTTAGTTTAATCATGACAGTATTCATTTGAAAAAAATCAGAAGAGCAAAATCATGCATGCTCACAAATGAAATAATACAATGCAATACAATACAACACATTAGATCACTTCGGAAGTTGTATTCTGTCGTACAAGAATTTTCGTAAATTTAGTAACCTCTTCATTTTCAAAAAAAAAAAAAACAGATGATCATTTGTCCAAGACTCTCACCATGTGTATGAGGCTTTAAGTGAAAGCATGGTAATCCTGGTGGGAAGGGTAAATAAAGAGAAGCAGCAGAGCAAAAATGCTCATCTTTCAAGGAGAAAATGTTCCATTTTACCTCCAGTGCTACTCAGAAAATCCAAATCCTAGGCATACGGTCACATGATCCCTTTGCTGAAGGAGAGGATTAGCCGGCCTTCTACTTCAAAGATCAAATGGACAGAATACACTTTGGTTGTGTAAGCAACACTGAAAGAAGCCTGGAGTAGTATTTCACCAGATAAGTCAGTCTTTCTCAACCTTTTCAACACAGAGGAACCCTTGAAATAGTTCTCCGGTCTTGGGGAACCCCGGCTAAAAATTAAAAATCTTCATCTCATGATACATTAGTGTGATGGTCAGTGGGAAGAATGGTCCTTACACTTGTGGTCAATGGGAAGAATTACCTCCTTACAGATGGTTAAAAAGATCAATGGTGTCAGTGGGAACTTAGCAGAAATTGCGCAATGCCAAAGGAACCCCTAGCAACCTCTGGAGGAACCCTAGGGTTCCTCAAAACCCTGGTTGAGAATCACTGAGATAAGTATTTCAACTCTTGTGTTGCTTTGTATCTATTGCCGCCACGATAATAGGTCCACTATTGACAGTCCATTTGGATGAATTATCAAACATAAGTAGTCTAAATATACTTGACAAGTTCTCACGTGCCATAATATAAAACGCATTGAGCATTTATCACAATAATAGACTGAATAAGGTTAAGAATAAAGTATTGAATAAAAAAAAAAAAAAAAAAAAAAAATTTGTATACTTCTCCCGAAACATTACTAATCTGAATGCTTAGAATAATAAAAAAAAAATGATAAAATGAGTGCTTCGAATTAAAGACCGTTCCCAATGTTCATGGTGGAGCTCAGTCATTGGCAATTAATGTCCACATTTTAAAGAGTATCATAGCAACTGGGCTTTTCATGTGGTGAATTGGCACTCTCATGCGAGGCTTACCAATGGACATCACAGTGTAAAGCTACAGACAATGGCAGCCTCCTAAAAGATGCATTGCACAGAATAATTCCATTAACCTTAAAAAAGTAGCAGGAACTGTGGAGAAGAGCGAAGAAAAGAAATATTGAGTGCACCATTCGCAGCGGGAGTCTGGGAATTTCCCCCACTTGCTTTATTTATTTCCCCAAGAGATTAACATTTCTACCCTTAACTGTCTGTGTTTTATTCTGCTCTGATTTGATTTTATTTTTCACTTGAATGAAGTCAAATGGTTTCATTTGCATAGCTAGCCTGGAGATTGCTGCTAGTTCAGAGGAGATATCCTATTTGTCATAGTAGCAAGAAACTGGCCAGCCCTCCAATAGACTCAAGGCATGGTCGTAGGTGAGTGCTGGTTCTAGATACGATTTCTTCATAAGTTTTTTGATGGTTATGGTTTTAAAATTAAATCACATACATTATTACTATGAACTTTAAATGTAAACCCTAAGGGCCAGTTCACACCAGACGCAGTTCCGTGTGCTTTTTTTCTGCACTAAAAATGCATCCATGTATTCCAATGGCTCTAGTTCACACCAGTCAGTTTCCGGTGCAGAAACTGCCCGGAACTGACTGTATTGGTGCAGAAAAAACAGAACTGCATCTGGTGTGAACTGGCCCTAAAGATACAACATTGGTAGATCATAAAAATGCAATTTTGGTGACATCTTTGTGCTTGTGATCCTCTGTAGCCTCCTTGCAGCAACT
The DNA here is from genome assembly GCF_037356315.1 of Lithobates pipiens. Classification (NCBI taxonomy): domain Eukaryota; kingdom Metazoa; phylum Chordata; class Amphibia; order Anura; family Ranidae; genus Lithobates; species Lithobates pipiens. The sequence continues at coordinate 193,997,252 of NW_027507788.1, read as the reverse complement.
TTCTGCCTACAAACATGCCCACCAACAATTGCTGAAAGACATTATTCCCGGTGGTGTTCCTGACGGTGACACTGCCTGTGGGATGCGTGTTGAAACACCCACTTGTAGTCTCCCTTGGAAGACCTTGTGACTGGGTGATAATACAGGAGGACAACTGGACGTGCCTGTAAAATACCTTCATGGCGGGATCACTAGGTATTATTTTAATGAAAGATGCACTTTACAAAATTTTAACAATGATAACAACCCAATAACATGTATAAGCTATTTAATGATAAGGCTAAAACAACTAATCAACATAATCAATTATAATTGTTTTTGAAAATAGCTGTCAATTATTTTCATAATCGATTAGTTGGACAACCGATAAGTTGGCCTGCTTAAAGAATGCATTATTTGTTTACATATCGGGAAATACAGTGCAGTACACATACAGCTCAGTACACCCTCCATACATGTCAGTATACACAGTGCAGCACACATACAGCTCAGCACACCCTCCATACATGTCAGTATACACCAGTGATGGCGAACCTTGGCACCCCAGATGTTTTGGAACTACATTTCCCATGATGCTCTGGCACCTTGCATTGTAGTGGAGCTTCATGGGAAATGTAGTTCCAAAACATCTGGGGTGCCGAGGTTCGCCATCACTGGTATACACAGTGCAGCACACATATAGCTCAGTACACCCTCCATACATGTCAGTATACACAGTGCAGCACACATACAGCTCACTACATCATTCATACATGCCAGTAAATGCCTGAGAGCTTGTGAATATGTGACATGTAGTGCCTGGCAGAAGAAGGAATTAAGTGATTCCTATACTAAACTTTGCTGCTTGCTATAGGGGCACTCTGTAGGCAGGAGGAGCCAGACACATGTGAAAAGCCAATGCGGGACTTCAGAAGAGGAGATAAAAGGCTGCTCTGTGCAAGCATTGTACACAGAGCAGGTAAGTATGAAAAGTTTGTTAAAAAAAAAAAAAAAGTTTACAATCACTTTAGGGGTCTGTGCAGGGAAGATCAGTATCTGAACCCAGAGCTGGAGGCTGATAGACTGGAGGCAATAAAAGGCATTACAATCATGATTTAACCACTTTCAGACCGGACCATTTTGCTGGTAAATGACCAGAGGTCTTTTTACACTTTGGCACTGCGCTGCTTTAACTGGTAATTGCGCGGTCATGCAATGTTGTACCCAAACAAAATTTGCGTCCTTTTCTTCCCACAAATAGAGCTTTCTTTTGATGGTATTTGATTGCCTCTGCGATTTTTATTTTTTGCGATATAAACGTAAAAAGACCGCAAATTTTGAAAAAAAATGATATTTTCTACTTTTTGTTATTAGAAAAATCCAATAAACTCAATTTTAGTCATACATTTAGGCCAAAATGTATTCAGCCACATGTCTTTGGTAAAAAAAAGTCAATAATTGTATATTTATTGGTTTGCGCAAAAGTTGTCACATCTACAAACTAAGGTACGTTTTCTGGAATTTACGCAGCTTTTAGTTTACGACTGCCTATCTCATTTCTTGAGGTGCTAAAATGGCAGGGCAGTACAAAACCCCCCCAAATGACTCCATTTTGGAAAGTAGACACCCTAAGGAAATTGATAAGAGGCATGTTGAGCCCATTGAATATTTTATTTTTTTGCCTCAAGCGATTGAATAATGACAAAAAAAAAAAATTTATTTTTTTTTTACACAAAGTTGTCACTAAATGATATATTGCTCACACATGCTATGGGCGTATGTGAAATGACACCCCAAAATAAATTCTGCTGCTTCTCCTGAGTATGGGGATACCATATATGTGGGACTTTTTGGGAGCCTAGCCGCGTACGGGGCCCCGAAAACCAAGCACCGCCTTCAGGCTTTCTAAGGGCGTAAATTTTTGAGTTCACTTCTCACTACCTATTACAGTTTTGAAGGCCATAAAATGCCAAGATGGCACAAAACCCCCACAAATGACCCCATTTTAGAAAGTAGACACCCCAAGCTATTTGCTGAGAGGCATGTTGAGTTCATGGAATATTTTATATTTTGCCACAACTTGCGGGAAAATTACAAACTTTTTTTTTTTTTTTTTTTTTTCACAAAGTTGTCACTAAATGATATATTGCTCACGCATGCCATGGGCATATGTGAAATGACACCCCAAAATAAATTCTGCTGCTTCTCCTGAGTATGGGGATACCACATATGTGGGACTTTTTGGGAGCCTAGCCGCGTACGGGGCCCCGAAAACCAAGCACCGCCTTCAGGCTTTCTAAGGGCGTTACAGTTTTGAAGGCCATAAAATGCCAAGATGGCACAAACCCCCCCCCAAATGACCCCATTTTGGAAAGTAGACACCCCTAAATTTAGGGGTACACTAGTGAGACTAGGTAATAAATGGCGGGTGCCCTGAAACTATAAAAAAATAACTAACCAACCAGCGTCACCTGTAACAGTTATATGGTGATCACTGGTGAAAGGGTTAACTAGGGGGCAATTAGGGGGCTTTATGCGGTAGTATATGGGGGTCCCTGGCGCTATAAAAAGCTGCAGCGAACCTAAATACCTACCTGCCTAACTAGCGTCACCTGTGACACTAATACGGCGATCAGAAAAACGATCGCTTATTAGGCTGGGTTCACACTGGAGCGATGCGGGAACGCCACGAATGCGCGGCGGGTTCCCGCATCGCATGCCTCCCGGCGGCAGTTCACACTGCCCTATGCGAACTGCTGGGAGTGTCAGTGAAATGTTACTGACACCCCCAGATCAGTTCGCATATCGCAGTGCGATCTGCAAACTCGGATCGCATGGTGTGAACACCCATGCGATCCGATTCTGCTGCGGGCCAAAAAAAGGGTCCCGTGCAAATTTGCGGCGGGTGCGGCGGGTGCGGCGAATGGCTGAACTCGAATCGCACAGAGATCGGATGTGATTTGCACTGCAGTGCGGTGCGAATCACATCCGTTCTCATAAACCGCTGCAATGTGAACCCAGCCTTAGTGACACTGGCGACGGGGGGTGATCACGGGGTTAAACCTTTATTGGGGGGGTTAGGGGGGTACCTTAGAACTAAAGGGGGCTAACCCTAACTGCCCTAACAGTTATTAGTCACAAATGACACCCGCCGGGTGATCAGGGGGTTAAACCTTTATTAGGTAATAAATGGCGGGTGCCCTGAAACTATAAAAAAATAACTAACCAACCAGCGTCACCTGTAACAGTTATATGGTGATCACTGGTGAAAGGGTTAACTAGGGGGCAATCAGGGGGCTTTATGCGGTAGTATATGGGGGTCCCTGGCGCTATAAAAAGCTGCGGCGAACCTAAATACCTACCTGCCTAACTAGCGTCACCTGTGACACTAATACGGCGATCAGAAAAATGATTGCTTATTAGGCTGGGTTCACACTGGAGCGATGCGGAAACGCCGCGAATCCGCGGCGGGTTCCCGCATCGCATGCCTCCCGGCGGCAGTTCACACTGCCCTATGCGAACTGCTGGGAGTGTCAGTGAAATGTTACTGACACCCCCAGATCAGTTCGCATATCGCAGTGAGATCTGCAAACTCGGATCGCATGGTGTGAACACCCATGCGATCCGATTCTGCTGCGGGCCAAAAAAAGGGTCCCGTGCGAATTTGCGGCGGGTGCGGCGAATGGCTGAACTCGAATCGCACAGAGATCGGATGTGATTTGCACTGCAGTGCGGTGCGAATCACATTCGTTCTCATAAACCGCTGCAATGTGAACCCAGCCTTAGTGACACTGGCGACGGGGGGTGATCACGGGGTTAAACCTTTATTGGGGGGGTTAGGGGGGTACATTAGAACTAAAGGGGGCTAACCCTAACTGCCCTAACAGTTATTACAGTCACAAATGACACCAATGCAAAAAAAAATAAAATAAAAAATAAAATAACATTGGTGTCACTGTGACTGGGGGGCAGGGGTAATTGGGGGGGTGATCGGGGGGTAAAGGGGGGGTGTGAGTGTGCCTGGCATGTTCTACTGTGTGTGTAGAGTGTTGGTGCAACTTACTGATCCGCTCTCCTCCGTGTCGGAACGAAAAATACCGACACGGAGGAGAGAATACATCACTTCCTCTCCTGTGTTTACATTACAGGAGAGGAAGTGATGTCACCGGGGATTTCTATTCGTCGGGAGCGATCGCGAGGGGGTGGCCATGAATGAATGGCCGTCCCCTCGTCCGGGATCGCTCCCGAACGAATACCGACCGCCGCAGGCACCGGGCGGGGGCCCGATCGGGCCCCCGACCCGCGGGAGGCAAGGGACGTACATGTATGTCCTTATGCCTGCCCGTGCCATTGTACCGACGTACATCGGCGTGCGGCGGTCGGCAACTGGTTAAAGTAAAAAAAATTCCAGTATTGTGCATTATATCTAAAATGATTATATCCATGAAAAAAAAAAGAAAGTCTCGGCCTTTAGTACTACTTTAATGTAAAAGCTTTATTTAAAAGCTTCATGTCTGCTCGACTCCCAGTTAAATACTGTGTATATCCTACCCGAGGGTATATAAATGATTATAAATATGATTTATACATACAAACACACATATATATATATATATATATATTATACATACACACATACATACATACATACATATATACATACACACACACACACAATATATATATATGATATTTTGTTCCCCAACCATATAGCTGAGTATTTATTTTTACCACTGCATATAGATACCACACAATTTGAGGTTTTTATCTGATTAATCGGACAATAATCGCCCAACTAATCGATTATGAAAATAATCGTTAGTTGCAGCCCTATTTTAGATGTGACTAAAATTTTATAGAATTGTACAATATCGTATAAATATACAGATGTGTAGATTTTATATATATATATATATATATATATATATATATATATATATATATATATATATATATATATATATATATATATACAGTGGTGTGAAAAAGTGTTTGCCCCCTTCCTCATTTCCTGTTCCTTTGCATGTTTGTCACACTTAAGTGTTTCGGAACATCAAACCAATTTAAACAATAGTCAAGGACAACACAAGTAAACACAAAATGCAATTTGTAAATGAAGGTGTTTATTATTAAAGGTGAAAAAAAATCCAAACCATCATGGCCCTGTGTGAAAAAGTGATTACCCCCCTTGTTAAAACATACTATAACTGTGGTTGTCCACACCTGAGTTCAATTTCTCTAGCCACACCCAGGCCTGATTATTGCCACACCTGTTCACAATCAAGGCATCACTTAAATAGGAGCTGCTTGACACAGTAAGGTCCACCAGAAGATCCTTAAAAGCTACACATCATGCCGAGACCCAAAGAAATTCAGGAACAATTGAGAAAGAAAGTAATTGAGATCTATCAGTCTGGAAAGGGTTATAAAGCCATTTCCAAAGCTTTGGGAATCCAGCGAACCACAGTGAGAGCCATTATCCGCAAATGGCGAAGACATGGAACAGTGGTGAACCTTCCCAGGAGTGGCTGGCCGCCCAAAATTACCCCAAGAGCGCAGCGACGACTCATCCAAGAGGTCACAAAAGACCCCACAACAACGTCCAAGGAACTGCAGGCCTCACTTGCCTCAGTTAAGGTCAGCGTTCATGCCTCCACCATCAGGAAAAGACTGGGCAAAAATGGCCTGCATGGCAGAGTTCCAAGGAGAAAACCACTGCTGAGCAAAAAGAACATCAAAGCTCGTCTCAATTTCTCCACAACACATCTTGATGATCCCCAAGACTTTTGGGACAACATTCTGTGGACCGATGAGACAAAAGTGGAACTCTTTGGAAGGTGTGTGTCCAAGTATATCTGGCGTAGAAGGAACACTGCATTTCATAAAAAGAACATTATACCAACAGTAAAATATGGTGGTGGTAGTGTGATGGTCTGGGGCTGTTTTGCTGCTTCAGGACCTGGAAGACTTGCCGTGATAAAAGGAACTATGAATTCTGCTGTCTACCAAAAGATCCTGAAGGAGAATGTCCGACCATCTGTTCGTGTACTCAAGCTGAAACGAACTTGGGTTCTGCAGCAGGACAATGATCCTAAACACAACAGCAAGTCCACCACCGAATGGCTGAAGAAAAACAAAATGAAGACTTTGGAGTGGCCGAGCCAAAGTCCTGACCTGAATCCTATTGAGATGTTGTGGTATGACCTTAAAAAGGCCGTTCATGCTCGAAAACCCTCTAATGTAACTGAATTAGGACAATTCTGCAAAGATGAGTGGGCCAAAATTCCTCCAGGACGCTGTAAAAGCCTCATTGCACGTTATCGCAAACGCTTGGTTGCAGTTGTTGCTGCTAAGGGTGGCCCAACCAGTTATTAGGTTTAGGGGGCAATCACTTTTTCACACAGGGCCATGATGGTTTGGATTTTTTTTCACCTTTAATAATAAACACCTTCATTTACAAATTGCATTTTGTGTTTACTTGTGTTGTCCTTGACTATTGTTTAAATTGGTTTGATGTTCCGAAACACTTAAGTGTGACAAACATGCAAAGGAACAGGAAATGAGGAAGGGGGCAAACACTTTTTCACACCACTGTATATATATAGTTAAAACTTTACAAAGAATCAAGCTTTGTGTACGGATTATTTTTATTATACGGGTGCATTAAAGAGTATATCTAAAACAAGGTTATAGTTATTTTTTAAAAACTTTTGTTTCAATAAAAATATATACCATCCATTGTGGTATCATTTAAAATATAACTAAAGGCAACATTTTTATTTTAGTTTTGGCTAGAGTGGAGAGGGATTAGAACGCTTATCAGTTTTCATTGATGTCTGTGCCCCTGTTAAGGAGATTCATCCTCTTTAATTGATGGGGCATATCCCCATCAGAAGATTTCCCCTCTATTACTTTTCTGGGGACAACCCAAAATTTGGTATTTTCTTTTAATTTCACTTTCAATGATAATGGTACACAGGACAAATAAAGGAGGATGAATCTCCCTAACAGGGGCACAGACATAAATGAGAGGGAAGGGACATCAGTCTTCATTGATGTCTGTGCCCCTGTTAGGGAGATTCATCCTCTTTAATTTGTCCTGTGTACCATTAGCCCTGAAAGTGAATTTACAAAGAAAATACCAAATTTTGGGTTGTCCCCAGAAAAGTAATAGAGGGGAAATCTTCTGATGGGGATACTAGTTCTGGTGACTTGGGGGTCCCAAGGGCATTCCCTTAATTTGCAGGGACTTCACTCACTTCCTGTTTGGCTATGGGACAGGAAGTGAAGGGAAATCTCTGCAATGAGACACAGATGTAAAAAAAAATCTGGCAGGGGCTAGAACCCTCCCTTGTTCTAACCAAAATAAAAGTTTTGCCTTAAGTTCTATTTTAATGGTACTGCTAGTACATCGAGGTAAGCATATGAGATGACCTCGGAATTCCTTTCTCAGAGAGCTAAAATAAAATCAAACATGTAATAATAACATTGACCACTTGGTGGCACTAGTTAAGAAATATTAACCTGCAAGCAATTCAGAGGACATATAAGAGATGATATAACATCCATATACACAAAATGCTCAATATTTGGTGCTTAAAAAGTAACATGAAAATATTTGATTAAAGGGGTTATAAAAAAAATCAGTTTTAGACTGTAAAAGTGCATCTCCCCCCTTCTATTTTGAATTGAATGTTGAGCTTAAAAGAAAAAGGTTCAGGCAGAGGACCAGAAGCCTCTCTGTGACACTATCCTATGTGTGTAAATACTGGATCTCCCACATGTTTGCATTCAAAATATCAAGCAACCACCTGTGGCAATCGATTGTTCACTTCTACATAGCCCAACGATTAATGAAGACATGAAAAAATACTAAATAAATACTAAATAAACAGTCTTAATACTAAATAAATACTAAAAGTGTTAAACAAAAAGTTTCTGCCATTTATGTTATTTTTATGATTGCAGAACTATTGTACTATTTCTTTTCCTTTTTGGTGAAAATCCCAAAGGAGCTTTTGATCTATCCTAAAGTAATATTAAATATATCCCGCCCAATTAAGAAACCAATGGCAGTTCTGATTTTTTTCTAAAGCTTCTGCAGTCTACTCAGTTCACCAGGTACACCCATCGCTGGTAGTGATTTCCATTATAAGGGTAGCTCCTTGGTTTGCAAGGTCCGGAGCCACCCTTTTGTGCATGCTCACAGTAAACCGCCCGCTACTGCCTGCATTGAGCATGCACAGGCAGGCCAAGGGACTATCATGGTGACGTCACACAGGCATGATGGCGCCAAGAATGATGGGACTTGTAGTCCAGAGAAGGGAAGGATTTTTTTTTTTTTAACATTCAGAGCACACACTCATTGACCAGAAGCTTGGGGAAGACACATGAAGGAAGCTGGAGATTGCATCACTTACATGAGTGTTTAATGGTATTGTGGAAAATTACTTATTGGCAACTGATTAATAGGGCGAGAGGAAAGTCTCTAATAAAAAAGCCAAGGCTTTAGTAATACTTTAACTATAAGGTTCACTAAATGGAGGCCAGTGACTCAGTGCAGTGACTCACAACTTAACAGAATGGACCACAGACTTCCCAGAACCAAAAAGAAATGCAGAGTCATCCTCTCATTGATTTCTTCTATTTAATTCACAACCAGTGCATACAAAGAAAGCCAACTTGTGTATGTGTGAGAAAGAAGGACATGTTCTTTATACGAATTCTCATTCTTAAAGAAAAAATAAAAAAGTCTACTTACAATATTTTTTTTCAATGTATGCCAAAATGTTGTGTCTTAACCAAGGTTACAAAAATCATGATTATGCATGCTCTAAAATCTGGGTGGAAATGACCCCCTTGGCCACAGGTGATTTACTCTCTCTTTGACTTTCACTGTGCCAATGTACTCATTTAGTAAACAAGGAAACTATGTAAAGAAAAAATGTTCTAGTTTAGTTTCAGATAGCATGTGGGATAGACCCTCCATCAAATTTTTATTGCTCTTTTTGTCTTGCTGGCCATTGTCACCGAGGCAAAAAGTGATGGGAAATCCAACATTTTTGAGTTGTCACCAGAAAAAAAAGAGGAGATGGTGAATCGTTCCAGTGACAACTGTCCAAGATGGTAATTTCCCTTCACTTTCCTCTCGTTTCCTGTTGGAACTTCAAAATAGAAAGTGAAGAGAAACCATTCCAATGGGGCACAGAAGGTAAGATAACCTGTGTTTGAACCCTCCTCTAACGTGTCCAAAACAATTGTGGCCATATTAGGTCAACAATGTCACGTGCATCCCCATCCCTTGTGCACGGAATCCCGGGTCAGCGGGTCACGGAATCCCCTTCTTGCAGTTGACTGGCTTGACACTGACAGCTGCCTTTCATTTGGCTTAACTTGGGTTCTGACTGCACCCAGAGACGAGCCCAAGCTCATGCCTAATACATGTGCTTTAAAGAGTATGTCTTGGTGGAACAAAAATGGTGCTTTCTATACCATGAATTGCTTATCTCTGGCTATTCAGAAGACCACAAAAGAGCAAGCCTTACATAGCCCAAGGGAACATAAAGCTATGTGAAACAATCTAGGGAAGCCATTCTCAACCAGGATTCCTCCAGTATTTGCTAGGGGTTCGATGGGTTGTGGTTGATTGGCTTCCCATTCAATGGTGCCTGCATACTTCCAGAGCCAGCTGCATGACAGACAATCTTTTTAGCTGTAAAAGTGGCATAATGACCACCACTGTAAGGACACTCTTCCTACTGACCACAAATAAAAGGGACATTTTCTCACTTGCCTCTAATGAAGGACCCCAAGACCTGATAATTACTCAAGTGTTCTTTGGGGGTAAAATTATTGAGAAAGGCTGATCTAGTGGCATGCATTTTTTTTTGTCCAGCTCACATCTTCTATACTACAAGCCTCTCTGTCTACAAGGATCTTCATAATCCTAGAATCTGGTGTGTGGGCCTTACGATAGAAGAGCTGATGGCAGCTGACATGGCGGTAGGGCACCTGTCATTCTGCACCATGGTTCAAAGGGGAGGACACAAAATTTCTGCAAACGTCTAGAGCAGTGGTCTCCAAATTGTGGCCAGGGGGCTGGATGTGGCCCTTTGCTTGCTTTTAACCAGCCCCTGTGGCAAGATTTCATCCTCTGAACATTTGGATAAAATTCCCCCTACTGACACCAATGAAGGTGCACAATTACTCCCAAAGACACCAACTATGGGGTAGAGTACCTCCCAACGATGGGACACAGTTCCCCCCAATGACACCAATGATGAGGCATGATCCTTCCCAAAAAATGGAACAAACAATGGGGGCACAATTCCTCTCACTGACACCAAATTTGGGGCATTATTTACGTTCACTTTTGCTTGGGCATTTTCTACTTCCTCTGGCCACAGTCTGGCCCCCAAAAAAAGTCTGAAGGGCCGTAAACTGGCCCTTTGTTTAGAAAGTGGAGAGCCCTGATCTAGAGCACCAAAAAATACTACCATTCATTGAAAGTGATGAGCCGGTGTCCTATCATATACTGTCCCCCATCGGATAGTGTCCGCTGTGTACTGCGCATGCGCATTACACAGCACACACAGATTCCGAAAATAGCTGAAGATGAACGGCGCCTGCGCCGTGAGTCTAGGTTCTATCCCCACCATCCAAGTGGACATAGAGTTGGAATATAAAAGAGCCGAGCGCAGTGAGGCCGAGCCCGAAGCGTGGCGAGCGGCCCTCTAATTTTCCCAACCCTATGTCCGCTTGGATGGTGGCTACCACCTCCACTCACGGCGCAGGCGCCGTTCATCTTCAGAGATTTTCCGAAGCTTCTTCTGCTCCGTACTGTGCATTCGCAGTAGGGGGCGGACACTATATGATGGCAGGACACTACCTGCCAGAACACCAGCTTTATTTATCTGCTCCCAAAATAAGAACACCTATCCCTGGGTAGACAATCAGATCTTCCCTGTGATTCTCTGTCATTAGTAAAAAAATTATAATTGGTCTAATTAGTGGAGCAACTGACAGTTCTTATTTCAGATATCAGCTTGCCTGCCCACAGCAACCAATCAGCAGTATGTTTACAGTTATACAACGCAAGCCAGTTTCCTACTGACAGCTATTGTCAAACACTATATCAAACTACACATAAGTGCACACATTAAAATATACAATGTAAAGAGCATTTATGATCTGTCTACTACCCATTCCTGTAAGGAAATGCATAACAGCGCTAGCCATGCCTACCGGAAAAAATACCCCGCCAGTGTGAATCCACTTTCAGAAATATTCCGGAACATTTTGGAATAGATAATTTTATGTCCTTGGAAACGGAATTAATAAATCAACACGTTACAGTGAGATGTGCTATAATGCACACAGCCTGCCACTGTAGTGTGTGCTCCTCTGTAATGGGTTCTGAGATAGAACAACAACCTTTTTATCAAACTAACAAACACTGAGAAAGACGCAACGCGATAGGAAGGAACAGGGAAATGCGATCAGTAACAGGAACAAAATGATGGCCCATTATCTAATATAGAAAACACATTGTGCATTGTACATTTAGGAAAGAACATTTTTCTGTGCAAGACTTCTCAGGAAACAGGAAAGTATTAAGAACCTATTTAATCTACATGTAAGCAAAAGAGACAAATCTGCCAGTGAAATGCCGGGGAGATCTCCTGAACTGGCTATTACGCTGACCCTTTGACTTCAATGCTTTCTAAGCCTCTGACCCCAAAGTATGAAAATCTAAAATGGGGAAAAATTCTGAAGCTTGCATACTTGCTCTGAATCAATGATTCAAAGCAATGAATGACAGTCAGGCAACTGCCATTTTTTTGTATTCTGGTCCATCATGGCCTATATCAGGGGACCCTGAACTATGATACCTCCTCAGCAGAAATCACATAACCATCAGGTGATATAAGTCATGAAAGCATGTTCCTGCCTCATAATGTGAAGGCTAAGGCTCCATGCACACTGAAGCTCAAAGAAGCTATTTCTGGACGCCAGATTGCTGGCAGAAAACGCTGGTTGAAAAACCTGCTTTTAACAGCGTTTTATACTAGCGTTAATGAGCGTTAATGAGCGTTTTACAGCGTTAGCGTTAATGGGCGTTTTTTATAAAAATACACAGAGGACACTCCAAAAATCCCACAATGCATTGAAAAATAGAATGCCGAACACTAATGAACGAGCGTTAATGAGCGTTAATGAGCGTTTGTCGTTTTTTGCCGCTGAAAAACGTCACTTTGAACGCGAATTTCTGGCGTTCAGAAAAAAGCCCATAAACTCCACTGCTCATTAAAGCTGAAAAACGTCCATGTGTGCATGGACACATAGGCTAACATAGAGTGGAGTTTATGGGCTTTTACAAAAAACGCCCAAACGCCAATAAACTGCAGTTTATCAGCTTCAGTGTGCATGGAGCCTAAAGCTGGCCATACACAGCTCAACTGTCATGGTTATAACTATAAGGCTCCATGCACACTGAATCTCAAAAAAGCTATTTCTGGACGCCAGATTGCTGGCAGAAAACGCTGGTTGAAAAACCTGCTTTTAACAGCGTTTTATACTAGCGTTAATGAGCGTTAATGAGTGTTTTACAGCGTTAGCGTTAATGGGCGTTTTTTATAAAAATACACAGAGGACACTCCAAAAATCCCACAATGCATTGAAAAATAGAATGCCGAACACTAATGAACGAGCGTTAATGAGCGTTTGCCGTTTTTTGCCGCTGAAAAACGGCACTTTGAACGCGAATTTCTGGCGTTCAGAAAAAAGCCCATAAACTCCACTGCTCATTAAAGCTGAAAAACGTCCATGTGTGCATGGACACATAGGCTAACATAGAGTGGAGTTTATGGGATTTTACAAAAAACGCCCAAACGCCAATAAACTGCAGTTTATCAGCTTCAGTGTGCATGGAGCCTTAGAAAGCATCTATAACAGGGCTTGAAAATTTGCTTTGAATTTAGGAGCAGGCTAAAAAAGTTAGGAGTCAGTTTTTTTTTACTAACGGGGTTTTATCTTCGATGACGGGGGTAGCAGAACTTTAATTTGAACATGAAGGGGACTGGAGCCGGACATGCTGCTGGGTGGGATGGCTTTCCCACTGGATGGATTCAGGAGCTGCGCGTCCCTATGGGGCTCTCAGAGTGTGGGGATTTGACACTTGAGGTTGTTGGGGCTTTTGATATGTGTGGCAGGCTGTGTGGGCTGGACTCTGCTGGCCACCCTGTTGTCTCCTGCGCCGTGCGTGGGGACTAGCAGGGGGGAGGAGGGGGTGAACCCCGGTGCATACAGATTGGCTGGTGCCGAGGGAGAGGGGAATGTGGGTGAGCATTTTTGCACGGTGGGGGTGGCGAGCCTGCTGGGGGAGGGGCCGAAAGGTGCACGGGGGTGCTGGTGTTCTGTCAAAACAGCCAGCTCGTCACAATCTCCAACCATGTCACTTCCGGTTACTCTCCAGCATCAGTAATTGGAGATGTTGACGAGGTGGTTGTTTTGTCACAACACCAGCAGCGTATACACGAGTTGGCTGTTTTGACAGAACAGCGGCTAAGGAGGAAAAAGTTATCACCACCTTGGGGCGGCCATGTTGTTGGTTACTAGAGGGCGGACTAACAATGTCTGCTCATTATATCTTGTACTGTAGTGTATATGTTGCAAGTGTTGTGTCAAAACAGCAAACGCGTCCAAAACTCCAATTATTGATGCTGTAGAGTCACCAGAAGTGATGTGGATTGAGATTTTGACGAATTGGCCATGACAGAACACCGGTATGTGGAGAGGAAAAGAGAAACTTTGGCTCTGCTGCTGGTATGCAGCAGAGCTTTATTTATTCGTTTTTGGATGTTAGAGCTGGATAGGCTGCCTGGCATTTGGGGCATGTTCAGGGTATCAGTGGTGAGTGAGCTGGCGAATGCCCAGGAGAAGGGATGTTGTTTTTGGTCGCCATTGCGATCCGACACTTGGAATTTGCCGAGCCCTGCTTTGGGTTATATCAAATCTCAGAATAAAAATCGGCAGAGGCAATCTTGCCTATTCAGTTTAGTTCCCATAATGATTATGGATAATACAGAACATTCCATAAAACCTAGCGGCCAATCAGAAACCATCTGTTACTCACGCGACTATAATAATCTATGATCTGACCCTTTGCATTGCATTATTGAATAAGCCTGTAGATGTAATGCTGGGAATGCAAACATCTCTTAAGGAATGCCTTGAAAAAAATACTGCATCCCAATTAGCAGCAAGAATGTATTTATATACAAATGTTAGACTAAACTATAATTGTTTTCTCAAGCTAGCATTGCATGCTTGTGTACATAGAAGACCAGATAATGCTGAGATATACTGGCAACTGGCTACTGTGGTTTTGTTAGGTATGGAGTAATTCCACTATATAAATATGTTCCTGGAGGTAGTGATAAGAACGTCATAATACAGTTTGATATATAGTGATGGATTCCTACTATAGAGGATCTGCTTTCACATTGCTTGACATGGCGTACGTGTTAGAGACTGATTTATATACAAGGTAAACGCGATGTTTGCAATTATAGGAAAGGATAAACTCAAAGGCATTTCAAACACTCAAACATCTCCACAAACCACACAGCCTACTTAATATAATTGAAAATACTTTCTATTGACCTAAAGGTACACATATTTTAGCTATTATGTTGTTCAGAATGTATACCTTAATGTCATGTTTGATGTAAGCCACAACCATTGTTTGACATTTAGGGCAGAAAAACGCACCAACCGTGCTGTGAAAATTATAATTCAAGTAAATGCAAAGATTAAAAATTGTCTCTCAAAATATAGAAAAAGTCTTCTGTGGCCGCCCAGGCTCATTTTATGTATCCAGTCCAGGAAAAGCCTCCAGCCATGGCCTATAGGAAGGGTTGGAGCTCTGAGCCCTTGTACACATGGTCGGAGATTCCGACAACAAAATCCGTCGGAGTAATTCCGGAAGAGGTCCGGAAGTGATGTTGCATACACGCGGTCGGACTAAGTTGTCGGAAAATTCGATTGTACATAACGTGATGATATTATTTCGTTACGACGGGACTACGTTCAGGCTAGTAGCCAATAGCTTTAGTCCGTGGCACTTTGTCCATCGGAGTAGGCTACACATGATCGGAGTATGTCCGATCGGAGCAAATTTTTACCAGCAAGTTGGAAAAGTTAGTCCGTCGGATATTCCAACGGAAACAGTCCGATGGAGACCACACACAGTCAGAATATCCGACAAAACGGTCCTATAGGACACATTCTGTCGGAATCTCCGACCGTGTGTACAAGGGCTAAGGTGTCCAGGAGCCTAGGATCGTCCCAGTTAGACCTACCAACACATCATTCAGAATGTAGCATCCCGTGGCTGAGGTCAAAGATTGGATGGTAGTCTAGAAAAAGCATTTCAGGGAGGGATCCCATTTCTCAAGCCCGGGTCCATACATCATTTAAAGCCAACGGTGGGGTGGTGGAAGGCAATGTAGCAAGAAATGATCAGGAGCCAGCACAACCACTGTGTGCCATTACAAATCAATAAACAGCATAAACGTGGGTGGCACAGTGGTGTAGTGGGTTGCACTTTCACCTAGCAGTAAGAAGGGTCGCTGGTTCGAATCCCAACCACGACACTACCTGCCTGGAGTTTGCATGTTCTCCCTGTGCCTGCATGGGTTTCCTCCGGGTACTCCGGTTTCCTCCCACACTCCAAAGACATGCTGGTAGGTTAATTGGATCCTGTCTAAATTGTCCCTAGAATGTATGAATGTGAGTTAGGGACCTTAGATTGTAAGCTACTTGAGGGTAGGGACTGATCTGAATGTACAATGTATATGTAAAGCGCTGCGTAAGTTGATGGCGCTATATAAACGGAAATAAATAAACATGTAATGAATACACATGACTTCCCATATGTCCATAATGTGTATTGATACACAAAGTAGGCAAAACAAACAGGTTAACAGAGTAGTAAAGGGAATGTAAGTTTTTACCCACCGTGGGTAAAGCACCGGATCTCTTTGAGCACCGTTGCAGTGATTGCTGCTTAGCCTTTGTATCCACTGACTGGTTTTAAACGCTTCACCTGCTTTAACATCTCTAACTCCATGATCTACCACCCTACCCCCGCCTTTTTTGCTCGTTTACCATTTTTATTTTCTCCCATGCCCCCCATCTTCCCCCATTCTAGGCTTGGCTAGAACAATGTTTCCTGTCCTGGGATACCTACATTGTCATATACCAGGAGACTGCAGGAGTGGGATAAAGCAGATGGTGTGTGGAGTGGGCACACGTCATTGTGGGCCAGCTGCCTGAACCCAGAAGAGACAGGCAGCTCTTGATGACCAAGGTGGTGACATTGGAAATGGTTTGTCAGACCTGAGCAGCAGCTCAGACACCGCTAGATGCACTGGGCAGGTGAGTACATGAGTACAGGACAATGCTGTACAATAGGTAGGAAAGGGTATTAAAAAAAAATGGCAGGGGAGAGTGTTCCTCTTTAAAGGGTATGTAAACCCTACTAATAAATTGCACCTATTTAGTCCATTTTGGTGGGTTATAGATACACAATAGAAAGCATTCCATTATATCTGTTTAATAAGTGCAAAAAATACCTGTTGATCCTGACAGAAATCTTATCAAGAGAGAACTTCTAATACTCTTGTCTGTGCTGCATTTTCATCAGTTACATTGTTCCCAGCTATCTCCGACGACTACAAAACCCCTCCTTACTATGTTATGAAGAAGAGAAAAGGGGGAGGTTTCTGTATTGTTGTCTTGATACAAAAGAATGTAGTGAGTGTCATCATTCAAGGACAGAACTGTGACACCAGCAGAATCACCAGGTAAAAATAAGGGGAAAGGCACCACATCTAATGCCGGGTACACACGATCGGAAATTCGGCCAGAAAAAGACAGATGAGAGCTTTTCATCTGAAAATATGACCGTGTGTAGGCTCCATCGGACTTTTGCTGGCAGAATTTCAGCTAGCAAAAGATTGAGAGCATATTCTCAATTTTTCCAACTGAAAAAGTTTCTATCGGAAATTCCGTAGTCTTTGGCAATTCCGATGTGCAAAATTCCGACGCATGCTCAGAAACATTGAACTTCATTTTCGCGGCTCGTCATAGTGTTGTACGTCACCGCCTTCTTGACGGTCGGAATTTGGCGTGACCGTGTGTAGGCAACAAAAGCTTGAGCAGGATTTCCGTCGGAAAAACCATCCAAGACTTTTCCGACAAGAATTCTGATCGTGTGTATGCGGCATCAGGACTGGTAAGCTGGTGTATAGAAACATTTTTGGTTCTTCCGTTTATATGTGCTTTAATTGAAATTTGATTGGGTGCTTTCCATATAAATAGGGCCTGAGAAAAGGAAGAAATATGACATTTTCTAAGGACCTCAACTGCATCTCTGCCAGTAACCAGGGTACACAAGTTCATTACTAAGATGCAATTTATTTTCTTAAGTATTCGGTCTATTTATGTTTTTAATGACATGTTGTTTCTCCTACCCAGAGGAAAAGTTTTTTTCACCACTAGATCATGAATGATGATGAGAAAAAAATGACTTGGTCTCTAGCAGTTGTCTGTGGTTTGATCTGTTCCGCGATCACAACTAAAACCATATGTAGCTTCGGAAATATCTCATTAGGGAGAAGAGGAGCCGGTGGAGGAAAATCATTTTTTCTGGCTTTCTGCTGTGATCACAGCTCCAGCGGTCAGGGCAGAAAGAAGCAGGAAAGAGACAAGATGTAGAAAGAACGTTGGGAACTGATAGGATGTTGGATATTTAGTTAGTGTCTCCAAAATCTTGAACTATTTGCTCTTATTCAATGGTTTCGTCCACGGGGGCCATGTTTGCACGCTCTTGATGCACAGGTGTTCCATGCATCCAAGTGCAACCAGTCACTTTTGTGTCTTTTGGCAGCAGTAGCTGCACCCACACCTATGTTAAATTGGGAGAAGCAGCCGTGTCCATTCACGCCTACCAAAATAAATGGGACTTCCCACACACGAATGCACGGAACACCTGTGGATCCCATGTGGGCAAACACAACCCGTCACACAGGGGTATGATTAAATACCTGTGTGAACGAGACCTTAGGATACAATCATGGTACACAACTACCAGCAAGCAATATATGAGATCATATTTATAATTATATCTTGTTACTATAAAACTAGGTAAAAAGGGCATTGTAGTTTTAGAACCTGCAAAGATCTCCTTACATCATATAGAAAATAAATGAGCCCCTTTTGATAAGCCTGATAGGTGCATGTTACTGGTGTCTCAAATCTGTTTTCAGGAGATGAAGGGAGGACATTTCTGTTACTGTCCTGTCTTTTCCTGCTGGTGCCACATACTTGCTACTGCAGCCACTGGATAGGCATAAAAGCCAGGCAAATAGCATGTCAGAAATGGCAGCCTCCATACTTCCACCCCTTGACACCGGCTGCATGCATATATGTGTCCGTTATAAAACAACTTACTGTTCTGAGAGCGCACTCTCTGCACACTCCCAGCATGGTCACTGGCGGGTACCGGAAAGCTCTTAAAGCCTAATTGCGATCAAGAGTTTTCCGATCATGTGATCGATGTGACAGCCAATCATAGCAGTCACTTGACCCCAATGCCCACCTCTGCCTCACAGCTTTTAGAAGCGCTGGGAGGCAGTTGGCACAAAGAGGTTAACCACTTGCCTACTGGGAAATTTTATGCCTTCCTGCCCAGGCCAATGTTCAACTTTCAGCGCTGTAACTGTTTGAATGGCAATTGCGCGGTCAAGCAACACTGTACCATATGACATTTTTTACCATTTTCTTTCACGCAAATAGAGCTTTCTTTTGGTGGAATTCAATCACCATTGGGTTTTTTTTTTTTTTTAATAAACGAAAAAAGACCTGAAATAAAAAAAAATAAACAAAATGTTTTTATAGTTTGTTAAAACATTCTGCAAACAGTTCATTTTTCTCCTTCACTGATGGCCACTGATAGGCTGCACTGGCGGGCCATGATGGGACAATACTAATGAGGCTGCACTGATGGGCATGGAAGAGGCGGAACTGGTGGGCACCGATAGACAGCACTGATAGGTGGCACTGATGGACAAAGATAGGCGAAACTGACGAGGAGGTACTGATGGGCACGGATTGGCAGCACTGGTGGACAATGATTGGCAGCACTGGTGGACAATGATTGGCAAAACTGGTGGACAATGATTGGCAAAACTGGTGGACAATGATTGGCAAAACTGGTGGACAATGATTGGCAAAACTGGTGGACAATGATTGGCAAAACTGGTGGACAATGATTGGCAAAACTGGTGGACAATGATTGGCAAAACTGGTGGACAATGATTGGCAAAACTGGTGGACAATGATTGGCAGCACTGGTGGACAAAGATTGGCAGCACTGGTGGACAAAGATTGGCAGCACTGGTGGACAAAGATTGGCAGCACTGGTGGACAAAGATTGGCAGCACTGGTGGACAAAGATTGGCAGCACTGGTGGACAAAGATTGGCAGCACTGGTGGACAAAGATTGGCAGCACTGGTGGACAAAGATTGGCAGCACTGGTGGACAAAGATTGGCAGCACTGGTGGACAAAGATTGGCAGCACTGGTGGACAATGATTGGCAGCACTGGTGGACAATGATTGGCAGCACTGGTGGACAATGATTGGCAGCACTGGTGGACAATGATTGGCAGCACTGATGGGGCATTGTTGGGACTGCACTGATAATCAGTTTGGTTTCAAACTCATTCTTGCAACAACAGTAAAATGTTAAATTTCCCATCACTTTCTGCACCAGTGACAATTGTCACACAGACAAAGAGAGAGGGTATATTTCCCAATTAGTGACACGAACAGCAATGAAAACCTGACAGGAGCTCTTACCCTTCTCTACGCCACCCTTAAATATAAGGATTTACAGTTCATGTAATAATAGGTTTGACTGAGTGAAAGTTCATTAAGAAGTACCTATAATATACATTAATTCAATACAAAAGAAAATGTGACATATCCAGCTGCACATTAAAATACCATAATGCAATGGCCCAGTTCTGGATGAATTAGGGTCTCCTGCCGGGCTTTGGGAATTCCCCTCCGTATTGTTGGTTTTACACCGTTTCACAAATGATTTGGCAGTGGAGACACAAACCTGCCGTCTGCAGTCTTGTTATTTTGGTCTAAGCTCCCTGAGCCCCGATCCATTTCATGTGCGGGAAGAAGAGAAAGTTTTAACTGATAATCAGCGGAGATGAACGGTGTGCTGGTAGTTAGCAATGAAAAATAGTCTGCCAGGGGGTACGAAGATGAAAACGATCACAGTACATTGAGCCAGATATCATCAGAGGATTATAGATCTGTCAAGTGTTCAACATTCTTATGATGGCATCTGTTAGAGTAAACCAGTGGAATATATAAGGCTGATTATTCTGCGGGCTACAGAAAAACACAAGACAATTCACTTTCAGCCAAAAAATATGAAATTAGCATATTATCAAGACACGTGGTTCAAGCTTTACTGATCAGGTATAAAATGGCATTTTCTACCTCTATTAATAAAAAGACTGTCCATAAAATGGCCTGCTCTAACCTCAGGGTCATGTAGCAGACACCCAAAAAGTAGCATGTTTTTACATTGCCGATGTTCTGCTGCCCAACGAAGCACCCTGAACTTTCTATGCAAGTATTGATAATGTGAAAATCAGTTGCCCAGTCAACAAGCTCTGAGTTGGTAGAAGAAATGTCATGCCTTCCCCATACTGCAAAGCTTCAGCCTATCTAATAAAGTTTGGGTAGCTCAACAGATGATGGAGTGCGTTTGCAAATTAAGAGCAAGCACCTAAATGTGCCAGCCATGAAGTCTGGGATTTGCTGGCCATACATGGTTTGCATTTCCACCCATTCCTGCTGATCTTTGATAGCTCCCCCAGGCTTGATCAAAAACTAAATAAAAAAATTTACTGAGTCAGGTGGAAAATAAATTTGCCGAACAGTGACTTCATTCTAGCAGATATAGTCACTGTTTGGGTATTCAGGCAGCCATGGGTGCCACCTGTCTGAATACAATAGCCCGCGGGGAAGGTTCCTCCATTCAGACTGATTGAGAAAAATCAAGCCATGCATAGCTAGCAAATTTAAAATCAATCCTAAGTACAGGTTTACTTTCAGCTTTAATAGAACTGAGGGAGCCATGACAGGCACTTATCAATAATGCCCAACTATGTCCACCCTCCCCACCCATGAAATTAAATGCAATATGAGAATGGAGGGGGCAGACCTTTCAATTATCCACCCATCCTGCATTTATATATCATGTTTCATTCATAGAACCTGATTTTTATGAATGTTGGAGCTGCATGGAAAAAGGTGAAGTTAGTGGGCCACTCTTAATAAGTCCTTGTCACAGTTTCCTCACTTCTATTAATCCCCGCTGTATCAGAAGATTATGTCAGCGTGGGTGGGGGGAGGTCTTGGGAGGAAGTTATGTCCTTTGTGCTGACTTTGTTTTCTATTTTTTTACTAAAAGTAGGCTCAACTATTATACATACTCATCTACCCTGTTTCCAAGAACTGAAGGTAAAGAACTATGGACAAAAAAATTTTTTTATTACTGTTTGAAAACTACCACCCTCTGTTTGGCTTGTTTTTTAGCCAAGCCACCCCTGATGCCACATCCATTCGGGATAATGAAACTCCTGGGGTGCATTGGTGGATTGGTTTCCAAATTATACCTGGATTCTGCTCCTCTATATCTATACCCAGCAACTTTGCCTCTACCTTCAGGCCAATACACAAGCTTGAATGATAACTTTTTTGCTTGTTGGGCCACTTAGCGCCCAACATAGAGTGTAAAGAATATACAATTCTATGAGGATAAATGGGTTAGGTCCATATTATATATACACACACACCTTATTTAGAGACATACATGTTTCCTTTTAAGGATTCAGTTATTTTTTGTACATCGCCCCCCTGTGGTTATCGTGCTCGTGACATGGAGTCGTCTGCTGGAAATGCTCAATAATCAAAACTCCTAGAGTTGCATACTCAGTAGGTCCTTTAATGCTTCAACAAGAAACCTTTGATTGTAAAATTTCATTTTTTTCTTTGGAAACATTTAATATAATTATAAGTGTGCATTTTTGTGCACCTCTATTTTTGACAAACTATTATTATTATACAGGATTTATATAGCGCCAACAGTTTGTGCAGCGCTTTACAACATGATGGCAGACAGTACACTTACAATACAAATCAATACAGGAGGGACTAGAGGGCCCTGCTCATTAGAGTTTACAATCTAGAAGGGAGGGTCAAGTTGAAACAAAAAGGTAATAACAGTGGGGGGTGAGCTGATGGAGAAAATGAAAATACAGTTGTTAGGTGTGGGTAGGGTAGGCTTCTCTGACTAGAAGGATTTTCAGGGATCGCTTAAAAGCTAATAAAGTAGGAGATAGGCGGACAGATTAGGGTAGGGCATGCCATAGGATTGGATATAAATTTTGTAGTAATTAATCCCAATTTTGTTGTTGTTTTAATTCTTTTAGTAATCATTTCCTACAGCACTCTAGAATCTCCTGAAGAAGCTAACTCGAAGCGAAACATGTAGAGTGGTAGCATCTGTAACAATATAGGAATTGAACTTGAGATGCAAATAAGGGATTTTTTATGAAAATGCTTTTATTGACATTAATAAAGTATTTTTTATAATTGAAAAATACTATATTTCTCATTTATTGACACCTTAAAAGTCCTACAGTTTTCTTATTTTTTCATGTATTCTCCAATCTATTATACATACTCATCCACCTAGTTTCCAAGAACTGAAGGTAAAGAATGGTCTAATTTTACACTATTCTTTTTTGCACTCCCCGGATCTCTATTAGTAGGTGAAGGAAAGAGGTTAACATGCTCCATGGTGGTTAAGCAGACTAATCCTCAAAGCATTCTTCACACCTAGTTCTACATGTGGTAAGGCTTGTGCCATTTGGCGCTCGGTATGGCTGATTGTAAAATTAGAAACATCAGTGGTCCCTAGACCTGTCCGTCTGTGATGTCTGCCAGCAGGTTGGTACAATGGCGTTTTATGTTCGCAGGGGGAACGCTGCCTTCTGGGAAAATCAGCAGCGGTGGAATTCTTGAGGCAGCAGGGAATAAAGGATAGGTTTGTGTTCCCAGTCCAGTGCTGTCATAGCCTGGAGCTCAGGTGGGAGGAGGAGGGAGAGATAAGAACAAGGCCAAACACAGAGCATCTTTCCACTGGATGAAACGTGAACTTGGAGGGGGGGGTGAATCTGTGTCTATCAGAGGGATCATTATAGACTCAGCAGAATGCAGAAGCTTCAAGACACCCCCAACTGTCCCCTGATAAAATCCATGCCTGGCATGTGTTCAGAAACACGAGTACAAATACAGATGCAGACGGCACATTTCCTATATTCTCCTTCACTGACATCTCTGTTCTTGGCAGCAATTCATAATTCTATCCAGTGTGTAAACTTGCTTCAGTTCGTTCTCTGTGGAGTGAGGCGGCAGCCTTAAAAACAGGTATATGCATGTGACAGATAGATTAAAAGCATTCCGATCAAAGAGCTGACAGATCTCAGTCCAACTGCTAATCAGGTCGATATAAATCTGAAGGTTGTCTCCATTGTATTGGGGCATACAAATAGATGAGGCTTCTCACCACTTCAGCAATGAAACAATCACACTATGACATCAGCAGCAGTGGTTCGGATGCATTTGGCTTCGGCTGTTTGAATTTAAATTTCACACTAAGGCCTAGATCACACCAACGATCCTGTTGCTGGGAACAACTTACCAACGTCACTATAGAGCAGTGTTTCTCAACTCCAGTCCTCAAGGCGCCCCAAACAGGTCATGTTTTCAGGATTTCCATTAGTTTGCACAGGTGATTTGATCGGTTTCACTGCCTTAGTAATTACCACAGCCGTTTCATCTGAGGGAAATCCTGAAAACATGACCTGTCAGGGCGCCTTGAGGATTGGAGTTGAGAAACACCGCGCGTAAGGAAACTACTTTTACTTTTTACATTATTGGTCTCCCACTGCAGAGCGAGGGAGAAACTCCATAGAAATAGGTAAGTAGTTAGTTTTGCCCATAAGTTTTGGCCCCCTCCCCAAGTGATCATGCTGCTGGTAAGTTGTGACAAGCAAGTGGTGTAAGAAAAACAGAAATGGAAGGAGCGCACACCTAGTGCATTACCAGAGATAATTTAATAAGAAGAATTTTTTTTATAAAAGTGGATATGCAAAAAATGCAACAGACAAAAGGCTGTAAACACAGTGCATGGACATGCACAGAACACGAGGTACAGCTAACATGTTTTGGGGGCGCACCCCCTTCCTCAGAGCTAGACTAGTTTTGTACACCATGGGCAAGCGCTTTTATATGGAATGGTGGAATTGAAAATTGTGTGTCAAAAAGAGCCACACCCTTAAAGGGGCGGGAAATAAAAAATAAAGAATACTATATATGCACTAGCACACTAGCTCATTATGCCTTTGTCTTGCAGGTGTTCGTTTTTTTTTTTTGTTTGTTTTTTTTTTTTTAAGTGGGTTTACAACCCTTTTAAAATTTAGGTCGTAGAACTGACAAATTAAAAAGTTATTCCAGTGAATTTCGGGAGTAAAAAAAGATGGAGACACGTCAGGATCTGTGGCTGTTGACAAAGGAAGAGTCTGTATGTTGGGAATTCAGGGAAAACAGTAACTTCCTCTGCAAGATGAGTTTCATGAACTATTAAGCCCATTTCAGCTCAAAGGCTGGAAAAATAGCTGCAGTTGGAGAAGGAGAAAGCTTAGTGATGTGTGTGAACATTCCATTCACTTCAATGTGACCCTTACTGAGCAGAAGGTACCAACAAGCAGCAGTTACCGAAAGTGGATGAAATAAAAGGTGGTATTTAACAGGATGGAATGCAATATTCCTAATAAATAATGTTCAATTTTGGTTCTAAAATCCCTTCCTGCTCTAAAACTAAAAAAAAAACGCTTTGTCAGGAGTGTCACTTTGAAGAGAATCTGTACTTTGTCAATACTAGGCTATACTTACCTTTCCTGTGGTCCCCACCAGCAGATCATTCCACAATATGTAGACCTCAAGGCCCTATGTATATTACAATGAAAGTTGCAGGCATTCACGTATATAAATCCCATGGTGTACACAGCCGCATACAGGAATTTAAACAAGTAAGGCGTATATCACTGTACAAATACGCATTCAAATACGCATTCATTACTATATTATTATTATCCAGGTTTTATATAGCGCCAACAGTTTGCGCAGCGCTTTACAACATGAGGGCAGACATTACAGTTACATTACAATTTGGTACAAGAGGAATCAGAGGGCCCTGCTCGTTAGAGCTTACAATCTAAAAAAAAAAAAAAAAAAAAAAAAAACTAAAAGCGGCAGCAAATCAGGATATGGCCTCATGTGCCTGCATGTATGGGGTCTTAGGCTCCATTCACATCTATGCAGTTCAGAGGCGGACTGACAACTCATGGGGCCCCCGGGCAATAGGAGATTATGGGGCCCCCAGGCAATCAGAGATTATTGGGCCACACAGTAGACACAAACACACATACAGTATACAATCACACAGTATACACAGACATGTTTCTATTGGCTGAGAAGGTACTGGAGAGGTGGGGCAGCTATAATCTCGGGATTTTTAGACCAAAAGGATGTCGGTAAGGGACATTTCAGATGTAAAAAAAAAAAAAAACACAACTTTTTACATACTGTCCCTGTTTTTACTGAGGCTGGCAACCCTGATGGGGTCCCCCCCTAGTGGTATGGGGCCCTCGGGCAGTGCCCGAGTGGCCAAATGGTCAGTACGCTCCTGATGCAGTTTGTTTTGAGCATTTCTGCAGTGCTTTTTGCGTTTTTTTGCCACTGCTTTGCATTTTTTATGCTTTTTAGGGGGGGTTGTTGTTGGGCAGTTTAAAAACCAGAAAATGCAAATCGTGGTAAAAAAAAAACTGCACTATATGCTTTTCTGCAGCTTCTCTATTGAAGTCTATTGAACCAAAAAAAGTTTTGCGTTTTAAAAAGTCCCAGACCCTTTTGCAAAAAAGGAGGCACAAAAATGCATTGATGTGGACGTAATTAATAGGAACCAAAGTTAAAAATAATGCCCTGTGTTTCTGCAATAAGCATGAAAAAAATGCATTGGTGTGTATGTAAAAAACAAAAAGAAAAGAAAAAAAAAACACATTATAAGCATATTTGTGTATTTTGTCATAAAGCAGAAGAGTTTTAAAACAAATTACCCCATTTAACACATGTTTGATGTGCTTTAAACTTCTTATTTCTACATCAATACGGGCTTAATGCTAATCAGTCATTGTGAACCCAAAAAATTGGATATTTTTAACAAAGCTTTAAAGCAGTTTCCTGAGAGTCCTGAATAATTAAAATGACCATGAAAATTTTAAGTCTTTCAAGAATTCATTAAAATTCATTTTCCTCTTCAGAGAAATTGCTCTGCCAGAGTCACATGTAGGACAAATTGCACACTCCAGAGGACAATAGGATTTGTCTTCCCCATAATATCCCTTAGCACGTATCAGATAAATACCTGTCACAAAAGCATTCTGCTTAGCAATCACAGCGGAAGATAATCCCCCCCCCCCCCTTTGTAGGAAAGCACTAATAAAAAAAAAATCATGTATAACAGTAATGAATATAATGAAGACCATACTTCATTTCAGAGGTGGCAGCTATTAATTTAATTCTCCCTCTACATTAACAACAGTGCCAAAGATACTTCTGGACAATTCACAATGACCCAAACAATAGAACAGCCAAGGCCGGTAGACGAGCAGGACTGCCGGATCTGAGTTATGAATGAAAGGTGAAATGACGATGGAATTGTATTAGCAGATCTAGTACAATTTTATGCAGATACACTGTACCTACCTTTCTTTCATGTTTTTAATTTGAGAATGGAACTACAATGTGCAGAAAGCTTTTGCTACACACTGATCTCCTACAATCAGCCCATCGATAGACTAAAAGAGCTAACCCGCTATAAAGGAACACTTCAGTCAAAACTGATCATTAAAGCAGAACTCCAGCAGGATGAATTAAAAATACATGAAATGGAAACGGTTTAACATGTCAAAAGATCTGTCGCCCCTGTCAGACAGCACAGCCAGGTCCTTAACTAATAATGAAGCAGCACAAAGCTTCATCATGAACACATTCTAGGGATGAGCCCCCCGTTCGGTTCGCACCAGAACCTTCGAACGGACCAAAAATTTGTACGAACTTTAGAACCCTATTAAAAAGTCTATGGGACTCGAACGTTCAAAATCAAAAGTGCTCATTTTAAAGGCTAATATGCAAGATATGCAACAGACAACACCAGCAATAAGGGGTATCTTCAGGTTTATACTGTGCTGGAGGCACACAACATCCACTTTAACTCCTGCAGATGCCTGTATTAGAGAACAGAAGCATAAAAGGGTAGATACAGGTGTATACTGTGCTGGAGGCACACAACACCCACTAACTCCTGCAGATGCCTGTATTAGAGAACACCAGCAAAAAAAGGGTAGATACAGGTGTATACTGTGCTGGAGGCACACAACACCCACTTTAACTCCCGCAGATGCCTGAGAAAAGAACACTGTCCCTGCCTATCTTGCTCTTTCCCTGCATGCTGGAACACACTACACAAGGCCGCCGCGCTGGTGGCCTTATATAGTGTGGGGCGTGTACTAAACCCCCTGAGCTATAATTGGCCACAGGCATCCTGCCTGTGGCCAATTATTGATCTCCTCGCTGCCGGCGCTGTGATAGGCCAGGCATGCAGGGTCACAGTGCATGCTTGGCCAATCATGAGCAAGCAATGCACTGCAATGGCGTTGTGCCACACAAATTTGGTGCGAACAATCCACAAAAATCTTATTTCACCGAACAGATGAACAGCCGATGTTCGAGTCGAACACCAAGCTCATCCCTAACACACTCCCAAGGTGCTGAGTGGACAATAAACATATAAACACACAAACAGCACAACGATTAGGCCATTCCTCTGCTCACTTTCTTCTCTCCTCCTGTCAGCATGTTTGCAGTCAGCATATCCTCCCTCTCCTGGTCTGCTGTGGATAGGCTGAGAAGATCAAGATAAATTCACTTTACTATGCGGGAGCATCAGTTCTGAAACTGGTGTGATATTTACTGCATTATTGTGCTGCATCAGTGACTCAAAAAGTACGGAAGGCATTAAAGTGGAGGGCCACCCTAAAATAAAAAAATTGCATTAATATTCTTTAAAAAAAAAATTGATTTCCATTCTGCGGCGCTTCCTCCTCTTCGGCGAGCAGCCCCGTTGCCTTCTGGGACATGTGTATGCCCCAGAAAACAACGGGCCATTCACAAAGCACCGCGCAACTCACGCATGTGCAGAAATGGGAGTGCAGAAGGCCAAGGAGCACACCAGACAGGTCAGGGATACAGTTGTGGAGAAGTTTAAAGCAGGGTTATGCTGGCCATACACTATACAAAAAATCAGCCAAACCCATTTTCCAAAAATCGAACATTCAGCTGTGAGCGCAAACGATAATGCCAACATGCAATGACCGATAAATCGTTCAGTGCACATAAATGAATCAATTTTTTGTTTGTTTTTTTACATATTCTGAGTGCAGACAGTTCGAAAGGGAAACACATTAACCTTTCAATTTATCGTTCGTTTTGGCAGGAATTTTCCAAACTTCCTTCTTTTTTTCGACTCAAAAATGTCCCAATGATTATCGAACTGTCTAAATGACCGAATTTCGTCCAATTTTCCATATAGTGTACGGCCAGCATAAGTTTATAAAAAAAATATCCCAAGTTTTGAACATCTCACAGAGCACTGTTCAATCCATCATCCAAAAATGGAAAGAGTATGGCACAACTGCAAACCTACCAAGACATGGCCATCCACCTAAACTGACAGGCCGGGCAAGGAGAGCATTAAAGTGGTTGTAAACCCTTACAAACCACTTTGACCTACAGGTAAGCCTAGATTAAGGCTTACCTGTAGGTCCAATAAATATCTCCCAAACCTATACGGTTTAGGAGATATTTGCCCGAAGACGGGCACCGCTATCTACGGCGCATGCGCGCAGGTGCACTGAGCGGGGCATCGTCGATGACGGCAATGCCACGAGTCTCGGCTCCCGTGCGCATGCGTGGGAGTGACGTCACCGCTGCTCCGGCGAATCACAGCGCAGGAGCAGCGAGACCCACGGAGACCCACCAAGAAGATGGACGCTCGGAACTACAGGGGACAGCGGTGACTTCACTGGCTCCTGTGTCAGGTAAGTGACACATAATGGACTACTATGCGATGCATAGTAGTCCATTATGCTTTGCCTTTACAGGAAATGAAAGAGGAAGTAAACTCATCAGGGTTTACTTCCTCTTTAATCAGAGAAGCATGGTAACTCTGGAGGAGCTGCAGAGATCCACAGCTCAGGTGGGAGAATCTGTCCACAAGACAACTATTGCACTCCACAAATCTGGTCTTTATGGAAGAGTGGAATGGTTTAGCTCAAAGCATATTCATGTGTAAAGGCCCATACACACGATCAGACTTTTTGAAAACAAACATGCAAATTAGCTGTTTTAAGGCAACATCCGACCGTGTGTACGCTCCATCAGACAAACTTTTTCAGTTTCCATCAGACTTTTGTTGGCTGTGCGAACGGACAAACTTTTCGACAGCGTGGAGCAAAAGTCCAATCGTGTGTACAGAAACCCATCGGACATTACAAACACGCATGCTCAGAACCAATGCAAAAGATCAGACAACAATACAGAAGTTGACCAAAGGTAGCGGTAAAGAGCAGAAAAACCACGTGATTTGGTGAAAGTTGGCTGAAAAAGTCCCGCCGTGTGTATGCAATACAAGTTCAGGGCCAATGCCCTTTGTACAAAAGTCCACAGGAAAGTTTGTATAAAGTCTGATCGTGTGTATGAGGCTTTAGAATGGTCCAGTCAAAGTCCAGACCTAAATCCAATCGGGAATATGTGGCAAGACTTGAAATTGCTGTTCGCAGACACTCTCCATCCAATCTGACAGAGCTTGAGCTAGTTTGCAAAGAATGGGAAGTAAAGTCACTGTAGACCTGAGGGGGACATGCAAGGAAAATAAAAAAAACAGCATTTTCGCTTGCACATGATTGGATGATAAAATCAGCAGAGCTTCCCCTCATTTCAAATCTACCCCTGAGATTTACAGCCACTGCACTTCCAAGTGTGCTTTTAGTGCAAAGTGGATTTGCCTTTCGTAAATAACCCCCTAAATATGTCCCTGTCAGTCTAGCAGAGGTTAATAAGGTCAGTAGGAGTGAAAACTCCAGCAACGGTGAACCTTTTTTCATTGTGTAGGAGAGGAAAGAAAAGTGAATTACTGATGAATACTAGGAGACAGACATGAAAAGGTTGGTGGTATTATGTGACACCGGTAAAGGAAAGTAGTAGGTATCATTGTAAATGAAATATGATTGGTATTCTTCACCACAGCTCTATTAAACAAAGAACCCCGCCATGGATTCTGAGTACTGATACGCTCACACATCATTATACCTGCAATAGAAATGCAATATAGGGAAAGCTTCTGGAGACTGTTCTGAGTAATCTAAAAATGTAATTTCCTTAGCATAGTTAAAAACACTAGAGCCAATTACCCTACCAATAAGTGTCTCAGCTGCAGAAACAAGAGGTAATATGCCCAGGAAACCCACGCCGCACTCCACACCAGTGTCTCTCCACCTTTTCCAGCACCCTACACATTCTTTGGCAATCACTGCAAGTATATTCCCAGGTCAATGGATCCACACTGCACCAATGTGCATTGCACCCAGTTGCAGCATGATGGTGCTGCATTTAGGGGGTTAAAACAGGAGTGAGAAGCCAACATATCACCTGTTCACCGCCAGCATGGATCACTTCCCTAAAAAAGCATAGATAAATATACATACACAGGTATATATATATATATATATATATATATATATATATATATATATATACACACACATATACATACACACACACATACTGTATTCACACATACATCCTTTTTAAAAACTTCAGTACAGCACCTGCATTCGCATCAGGTTCTGCAATGTTGGGTACTGCCCTGAGGGGAGAAGCGGAGAACTCAGGACTCTGAGAGCCGCCTTCCCCTTCCAATGCTTTGACTCTACTGCCCCAACCAAGCTCTTGCTGTGCAGATGTACAGTTCAGCAGAGCGGGAACTTGGTCGAATCTGACAGCCTTTTTCAAGCAGGATGCCGCAGCACCCCTGAGGACCTCAGGCGGCACCCTGGTTGCACGAATACACAACACATACTCCATGCAGACTGAGCCCCTGGAAAACGGAACCCAAGTCCTAGTGTTGCAATGCTAACAACCATGCCTTCCTACCAACTATAACAATTCATGAAAGTGTAACTTACACAGGAGATGTTGACATTCATGACACACCAATCATTTACTTTCTAGTTAAGTAGATGATTATTCATTCAGCTCATTGTGCCTACTACACAAATGCACTTTAAGAGCGCTTTCACACCGGGCCAACTAGGGTGTCAGCGGTAAAGCGGCGCTATTTTTAGCGCCGCTTTACCATCATTTTAGTGGCGCTATACAGCCACTAGAGGGGCGGTTTTAACCCCCCGCTAGAGGCCGAAAGGGGGTTAAATCAACCCGCAAAACACAGCTGGAGTGGTGTTTTGCTGGCGGTTTCGCATCGCTGCCCCATTTATTTCAATGGGGAGCAGCAGTGGAGGAGCGGTGAGTTCACTGCTCCTTCACCACTCCAAAGAAGCTGCTGGCAGGACTTTTTCTGAGCGCACCACTCCAGTGTGAAAGCCCTCGGGCTTTCACACTGGAGTGCATGGAGCAGCTGTTTTAGGGCGTTTTGCAGGCTTTTTTTAATGCTATGGCACCAGCAAAACGCCGTGTGAAAGTGGTCTAAAAAGGATGTAGCTGTACAGTATTTTGTGGAATGCGTACATCAATTGTAACATCAAACATGAGAGTTTTACTAAGAAACAGGCAATTCTCACCATGTCAACTGTATAAACTGCATGGCTTTAAAATCAAATTTAACTTCACCTATGAAACTTTTAAGAACAGCTTTAAAAAGTATAGCTTTAGACAGTGCTATTAAATGTAGCCTTAATCTACAGATCTTACCCTGCATTATTGGCCTTTCCTCTTGCTAAACTATTTAGAAATTGAATGAAAAGGTCTACCTTTACAGCTATCACTGTATCAGTTTCATTGTTTTAATTGATTATCGATTCCACAATGTTTTCACACTAAATAAAGAGGATGGTTGGATGTACAAAAGATCTCTCCACAAGTAAGCCCATAGGGGTAGAATAAATATGCATCTTAGGCCTATAGAAGAGGAACAGAAGGACTGGTAGACGTTCCCAGGGGGCAGTAGTACTCAGTAGTAATCAGCCAGGTGAATAAAAATTCTTATCTAGAGGCTTCACCAAGGGATGTCTGAAAAAGTCTGGGAATGTTATTACTCATTGAATCCTTGTCTGATCTGGCCTTAACCAGCTGCCAGTGACTCCATGTTCCATAGAACAGCCTACCTGAACACTGATCTCATGCTCTATGCCAAGGGACCTTCTAAACAAAGGACCAGTTTACTGTCGTTCAGATTCAGTGGGCCAGACTGTGGCCAACGGGAGTCTCATCATCAGTGGGAGTAAACAATGACCCATCTTTGGTGTCAGTGAGCTGAATTATGTTCCATTGTTTGTGTCATTGGAAGGAACGGTGTTAGGCTCGGTTCACACAGTAGGCGGCACGACTTGCAGCGCCGCGACCTCAGCGGCGACTTGCAAAACGACTTCTGTATAGAAGTCAATGCAAGTCGCCCGAAGTTGCCGCAAAAGTAGTACAGGAACCTTTTTTCTAAGTCGGAGCGACTTGAGTCGCTCCTATTAGAACGGTTCCGTAGTACAGAACGGGGCGCGACTTGTCAGGCGGCGAAGTCGCCTGGACAAGTCGCCCCTGTGTGAACCGAGCCTTACACTGTTGGGGCCATTGGGCCCCGCTGTTGGTGCCATTGGGAGGATCTGAACCCAATCGTTGGTGTCATTGGTAGGAATTGTGCCGCCATTGCTAGTGTCATTGGGAGGAATTATGCCCCTTTGTTGGTATCAGTAAATTAAATATTGCCCCAAGGGCCTGATGAAAGCAAGCAAAGGGCTGCATCCAGCCCCAGGGCTGCAGTTTGGAGACCACTGCTCTATGCAATCTTGAAGGAGAGGCAGGGAGTCAATTACAGGTGCAGGAAATAGGGATTCTGAAATATCCTACCAACAAACTAGATAATATTGCCAAGGTTACAAAGAAAAAAAATATTTTAGCAATATAAAATGCAACACTATCTTTAACACAAATGCATTTAAACTGACATACCTAGAAAATAAGGGAATACGTTAAAACAGTAAACGCACCATGTGCTAGGCCCCGTAATCAATATAAATATATCCAACAAAACAACTGTAATTCAAATGAGCCACCTGTGTCGTTAATTGTCTAATTTTAGATATATGTGGTGGAGGTTTGGTACTATTATACATTTATATATTGTTCGTTTTATGTGGAGTTTTCAAATAAATATTTTTTTTTTTTACCTTTAATACCGGTTAGTGCCTCCCTGAAGAATTCTTTGGGAATTCCTTTTCCCTTCCTTTTTTTTTTTTTAATATAAATATATGTAATAAATATCTGAGTTTCTCAAACTGATACCATAATCCTTAAAGACAATTCGATGTGCCCATTATCTCTTCTGCGTTGCCACAACATGGCAATGCACCTCAGTGTTTTGTACTGTAGTGCCCAATGGACTTTACCACAACACATATATTGTGTGTTGAGGTGTGCTGCGTTGTAAAAAAAAAAAAAAAAAAAAAAAAAAAAAGAAGAAGAATTTTTTTTTTTTAAAAAGTCCAACACACGCCGTGTCTATCTTTTTAAGCCCCGCTATTGGAGGAGGTGTCACATAGCACTGAGGACAGACCTGGTGTGACATCAGGACCCGCCATGTGGCAGATTATAACAGAACAATGATGGCTTCACTAGGAGAACGTTTTGGGGGATTACCCCAGTGAAAAAGTAAGCAAGTGAGAATTTAAAAAAAACTTGGGCCATGAAGTTTCTTTTTTAAAGAAAACTAGTTTAGATTTAATTCGGTAAAAGGTAAAGTAAAAATTGCAGTCACTGATAGCCATCGGAATTTGTTTTTCACAATCCAGCCTCCAGTAAGTGAATGATAAATCGTTGTATTACTGCCCTTCATTGCACTGCACAGCATTAGAATAAGATCCAGTCCAAAGATTCCCTTCCCTTTCTTCTTCCAGAGCTGCAATCCTGCAGAGAAGAGAAGACTAAACAAACACGTGGGACTCCCAGCTTGGCTCTACCTTCAAGGCTACAACAAGAACCAGAGTGTTCACTTCAAACCTAATTTGTTCCAAGACGTCGGCAATCAGCGAGCACTCAAGCTAATGAAACCAGCCTTCCTATGCATTTCATTCTAATGGCTATTTGACTTGCTAATTGAATCATAGATTTCTGTACATTTCTGAGCTGACATTAATTAATGTGGGATATAGATAAAGGCTTGTGCTGGCTGAAAAATGGGGAGTTTTGGGAAATAGAGGTTTTATTTCACCCATATCTGACAAAGGTTACAAGAGTCCCCAAGGCCTAGTTATCCTAAATTAGAATTAATTATGGCTGTACTGAATGGAAATCAGGCCTCAGCCATCCATCTGTAAGAGATGGTGACAGATTTATTCGAGAGACTGAAAGATAATTAAACAGAGGGGTGGATGTCATACAAAATGGTGCACATCTTAGCTGGAAAGCATCTACCCTCAGGAGTAGCACGTTACAGTAGTATATTTACCTTTTAACTTACACATGTTCACAGACACAGCCACGTTTGTTTAGAATATACCCAGCTTGTTTGACTGTGCTACACACTGGGATTTATTTACTAAAGGCAATTCCACTTTGCACAACAAGTGCACTTGGAAGTCCAGTTGCTGTAGATCTGAGGGGGACCATGCAAGGAAAATAAAAAACAGCATTTTTGCTTGCACATGATTGGATAATAGAAATGAGCAGAGCTTCCCCTCATTTCAATCTTCCCCTTATAGCTACAGCGACTGCACTTCCAAGTGCACTTACAGTGTAACATGGATTTGCCTTTAGTAAATCAACTCCAGTGATTCTGCTTTACTGATCCTCTGTGCAAATCTAAAAAAACTGATGTGCCTAAGTAATGGGTCCTCAGCAGGCCAAAGCATTGATGATGTGCCAGTGATACCTCTGTGTATGGACTTTGCATTTTGATGGTGTGATCCATCATTTCAATGCAGCACTCAGGATCCCAAGGTCTATGGCTGTTAGGAGTATAGCAGATCATATGAGTATACTGTTTGAGGGCTGTAGCGGCGCTTTGCAGGTGGGTTTGCAGCGCAGCCCCATTGTTTTCAATGGGAAGGGACTTTTTTGACTGTCCTGCAAGCACAACACTCCAGTGTGACTGGAGACACAGGAGAGGCACTTTACAGGTGCAATTTTTACTGCTGTAGCGCCCTAGTGTGAAGGTAGCCCAAGACTGGCAGTCTACGGGCAGCTTCAGACCGGCAGTCTACGGGCAGCTTCAGACCGGCAGTCTACGGGCAGCTTCAGACCGGCTGTCTACGGGCAGCTTCAGACCGGCTGTCTACGGGCAGCTTCAGACCGGCTGTCTACGGGCAGCTTCAGACCGGCTGTCTACGGGCAGCTTCAGACCGGCTGTCTACGGGCAGCTTCAGACCGGCTGTCTACGGGCAGCTTCAGACCGGCTGTCTACGGGCAGCTTCAGACCGGCTGTCTATGTCTGTATATGGCCAGCTTCATAATGAAGGCCCAGGTTTAAAAAATGTACACGAATAGGCTTTTTTTCTGTAACTACACTGGATAAAAATAGGGCATACCTTACAAAGGAATAAAACAAAATAATAAAATATTTATTGCGGCTTACAGAAGATGAGAACTGCAGAACAATTCCCTCTAGAAATAAAATGTCACAAGCACGTTCCACACACCCCTAGTAAGCCTGAAGGAAGTCTTTAGTAAATAGGAAGAGAGAAAAAGAAATTCTAAAAAGGTGCTTTGCTCTTCTGAACAAGTTTCATCTTGATAAATGCACTCTTTTGACTCTTCAGTTCAAGTGCATTAAGACATTAAACAATGAACAAAGGGGGGATATGGCTCAAAAGAAGAGAAGTCACAGGGCAAGAGGTCATGCTGTGAAGCTGGGGAGGCTCATTCACACAGTGTGTGAGGAGTTCCTTTTTCTCAGAGATCTGTGCAGTTAATGGGTTCCAATGTTGAAGGATGACAAAGCAAGACTGGAGGTATTTAAAAAAAAAAAAAAAAAAAAGCACTGCATGTTTTTTTCATTTTCCCAGTCCCTACCCAGGTAAGATTTTACAAAATCATATAAAGGTCTGTTTATTCTGCAGCCAGACTAAATTCGGGTAACACACAGATTATTATTTTTTTTCAACCAGCTGGTTAAAAGAAAAATACTGGCAGATCCCTTCAACACAAGCGATGTTCATGCAGGAATCTCTCCAATTGTGTCTTTGTATCCTTACAGCAATGACAGCCCCCCCCCCCCCCAACCCAAAACAAAACACACTGATCAGCGCATGCAGCCATTGGCTGCAAGCGCTGATCAAATGCTGGTTTTCCAGCAGGACTGTTTGACAGAAGCCAGTTGTTAGACCTGCATCTATTTTTTTTTTTTTTAAAAGACAGTTGTACACATGGACCAAAGTTTGATTAGTTTCTGCTAAACTGGATGATTTTCAGTACGTATATATTCAATTTAAATCTAGCTCGATTTAATCAATTCTTCCGTCCACGCTTAACAGTATGGATGGTCTTGCTTATATGTTTTAGAAGTGTGGAGAATAGGGCGCTCTGGATAACAAGGAGAATTTAACAAACAGTACATGACTGGCTCTTGAGATGCGATTAATGCATCACAAAAGAGGGAAGCACACTCTATAGGAAAAACTAAGCAGAGAAGATGGCGCTTCTAAGTGCAGTAATAAAACACTTTATTGACAAGGAAGGGTTAAATACACTTACAAGATGGAAGTGAAAAACAGGCATATCAATGAATCCATAACATCCAGCGGGAAGGATGCCTCCTGGGAATAAGACAGCTGCAGGTGGAAGTTCCAGCCGATCAGCGGTGGTAAATAAGGGTCTCTCTGATCCAAGATGGAGGGCTGTGCTGCCAGGACCAAAATGGAAACCAGGCCAATGGAAGTGACGTTGGAGTGGGTGGTACATGTTTCAGAGTATGACCAGTTGCTCCTTCTTTGAGCAACTGGGCATGCTCCGAAACATGTACCGCCCACTCCGACATCACTGCCGGTTGCCTGGATTCCATGCTGGTCCTGACAGCACAGCCCTCCATCTTGGATCAGAGACACAGTATTTACCGCCGCTGGTCGGCTGGAATTTGCAGCTGTCTTACTCCCAGGAGGCATCCCTCCCCATGGATGTTATGGATTCATTGATATGCCTGTTTTTCACTTCCAACTTGTAAGTGTATTTAACCCTTTCTTGTCAATAAAGCGTTTTATTACTGCACTGAGAAGTGCCTTCATCTCTGCTTTGCTTATATGTTTTGACTGTTGTCTTAACAAAAAACAATTTTCAACTCTAAACAGTATGAATGGAAAAACTTCCATTGCCAGCTACTGTATTCAGCAGCTGCAACACCCATGGCTGCCTAAATATAATGAATGGTGCTGCCAAGCAGGGACTGTATTTGATAGGACGCAGTCACTGTTCGGCTAATAATTTTTCCATCCGTTGTAGTCAATTTTTAAATGACTTATTGTTGAGCTGGGTGCTACTTACAGGGTCCTCCCCGATTAAAACTTAGTCCAATTCGGCTGGAATCGATGGAAATTCAAGCTGTCTATAGTCACCCTAAGGCTAGACATTTACGTTAAGCCCTGTGGGCTGAAGGGGTAGTGTGGATGAAGGAATCTCCACTGTCAGGTACTGACAGTCACTTCTCAAGAATCCCCAGTGACCAATTCCAATTGGCTGCAGTCACCGTCTGCCAGGAATTTTCTGCCTGTTCCTTCGATTTTCAGTTTGTGCCAACAGGGCCACCCATGGCTCAGATTTTAGCCGAGTGAGCAGGAATCTGTCCAACTTCACAAATAGCCAGCATAAGACTATATAAAGTCGGAATCTCAAAATGCTTTTATGCCTAGTCACACATACAGCTTTTCACAATGATAGTTTTACATTTGTGTGCTTGTACAGTAGAGCAGAGCCCTTGCAAATATCAGAAGTTCTCTATATTCAGGTGCAAAATCTTTCTAGTATAATCGAATATCTCTTCGGTATGTAGCATTTTTATGGAAAGCAAATTGTCATTTAAAAGATAACTGCCTTAAAAAAACAAAACATACATTAGATTTTCCTTATTACAGGGAAATTAATACCCCGGTCATCTCCAACTATGGTCACTGGTGGCAGAGGAAGTGGTTTCTGTCTAATAATGCCTACTGGATGATTTTTCATTAGGGTATAGCTATCTATATTAATCTTGAATCATGTCACCCTTTAAGTGTTTAAATAACACTTCCTTTAAACACCCCTAAAAGATGATTGTCCTTTAGCTTTCAAAGT
Organism: Lithobates pipiens; assembly: GCF_037356315.1. NCBI lineage: Eukaryota > Metazoa > Chordata > Amphibia > Anura > Ranidae > Lithobates > Lithobates pipiens. The sequence continues at coordinate 193,958,454 of NW_027507788.1, read as the reverse complement.
GATAAAAACACATCCAGGCATTTTATTACGGGAGATTAGAAGGCCAATGGATGTCAACTGTACTCACCGGGAAGGAGACATTACAATGCATCTTCAGAGAATTCCTAAATTATGTATCATAAAAGAAAGAGAAACTCATACTTTATGTGCACCAGGAGATTTAGTAACAGAAAGTTTACTCTCATTTTATAAGCTGGTGATGTCTTGTAGACCAGAAAGAAAACCACATTCTGTATGTAAAAATATAGTAACCGTCGATCAATGGGCAATCATGGCCTTGTGTGGTCAAGGAAGAATCATTGCTACTATACGCTACTAGTAAGGTGTACACCATAGGGAGGCATTTGTTCCATCTGTGTAGAAATCAATTGCTACTTTAAGGCCGGGTTCACACCACCGTACGGAGCGGATCACAGCAGGGGTCCGATGCGTCCCTGTTGACTGTTTCAGGTCTGATTTCAGTCCAAGTTGTTGGCTGAATTCGGACCTGAAATGGACCAGAAGACTCGTAGGACTCTTGTACAATTCACATCTGAGGCGCTCCGGAGATGTGTGAACTGCCTTCATAGATCATAGAGAGTTGCCCAGAATCTTCTGACATGCGAATTGGAAGCGCATCCAATTCACAATAGTGTGAACTCTTAAGAGTGTTTACTCCTGATTGACACCGCAGTGTTTGTTCCACACTGTGCCTGCATTGTATGAGCCATATGTTGGTCGCAGTGTGGAGCCTGCAATGAATGCCCCATGGTTTACTCTCTGCCTAATGCTGCAGGGAGAACACTGTCACATGGCTCACAGGTCACACAACTGGACCAAATTTTGTCCCTGAGCTAGGTAATGTTTACAAGTCTGTTTTGTTGAGAGGCAAAATTGCATAGTGTTTGGGGTGCTATTCAGGATGAGCTTCACTCAAACACACGTTGCACGTTGTGCTGCGATTTGGAATTACTCAAGTGTGAACAAGGAATACGGGGTATCATTGCTTGTATGTAACATTTTTTTGCAGAATGTAGTTTAAGAATAAAGATTATAAAAAATAAAAAAAAGGTTTTACACAAAAGTTTGCAATAAGACTAGAGTTTCTTACCTTGATCTACATTTCCTTAAAGGAAACCCGTCGTTTGAAAAAAAAAAATTGGGGGCTGCCTCTGATAAGTTCTCCTTCAGAAAATATTACCTGGCTGACATTATTAACCTCTTTTTTAAAGTGTATGTATAAGCCAAATATTTTTCTTCATTTTGGATAGAAGAATAATAATTTTTTTATTTCTGTCCATGTTCACCCCTCTATTTGTTCTGGTGATGACTATCAATGAGAAAAAAATGTGATGGGAACTCAAAAATTCTGAGCTGTTACCAGAACAAGAACAGAGGAGGAATCTTTCAATAAGGAAACTTTTTTTGGGAGAACTCCCCAGTCTCCTAGAGTACAACGCCAGTTGTCCTAGGAGGCCTCGGTGTACTCCACAACACTTGCACAGTGTCACTTCATCATGGGGCTTGCTGTCACTTTCTGGTTCTTGCAGCCAGCCTCCTGAAGAAGCTTTGCCGAGCGTGAAGGCCTCTTGAGCCCCATCCCTAGTGAAAGAGAGGCTTGATTGATGGGGGCATGGCTAGGTGTCAGACAAGGGGAACGATTGGTTGTAACATAGGGGGATGGGATGGGCCTAAGCTCAGGGAACGTGTGCTCCAGGGAAATCTGGGTCTTCCAGAAGAGTCGGTTGGAAGAGCTGCCCACCCTCCCACCCTCTTTTTCCTCTGTTATGGTATGCCACAGCTTGCTTTGGTTTTCTTGACCTTGCTAGCAGTTAAAGTTGCTGTAATGGGCTATGCCCTTAATGGAAAATTGGAAGTAGGCTGTCTGTCCAGCACTTATTGTAAGGACAGGCCCCACTTCCTTCTTGTGGAAGAGTGCCCACAGTATGACAGTGACTGGCACTGGTTAAATATGTTCACATGCTATGTGTTGGAATTTACTAAAGCAGTGGCCTGCCCATTTCCAACCTAATGGTTGTAGGTGTCTTATTTAATGAGGTAAAGGGCAAGGGGTGGTGGGGGATTTGATCCCATGGTGTTACGTTAATTGGGACCTAGGCCCAATGCGCCTCAGCAGTCATGTGTGTTATGAGAGAGCTGGCTGCAAGAACCAGGAAGAGACAGCCTGCTCCCAGAAGATGACAGCTCAGGACATGGCATGAGGCTACGAATCAATGATCACTTTAGAGCAGGGATATGCAATTAGCGGACCTCCAGCTGTTGCAAAACTACAAGTCCCATCATGCTTTGCCTCTTGGTGTCATGCTTGTGGCTGTCAAAGTCTTGCTATGCCTCATGGGACTTGTAGTTCTGCAACAGCTGGAGGTCCGCTAATTGCATATCCCTGCTGTAGAGAAACTCTGGGTTCAACGGTAGTATGAGTATGGTTACGAAGGACAACACAGTAAAAAAGGAGGAGATGTTAACCACTACAATACAGGGCACTTTTGCCCCTTTCCTTCCCAGCCCAATTTTCAGCTTTCAGTGCACAATTGTGAGGTCATGTTGCACTGTTCCCAAATGAGATTTTTATCAATTTGCACAAATAGAGCTTTATTTTGGTGGTATTTATTCATGACTCAGTTTTTTTTATTTTTTTGCGATCTAAGCAAAAAAATTGCGTAAATTTGGGAAAAAAACAATATTTTCTTCTTTCGATTTAAAAAAAAATCCAATAAAATCTAATTTTGTCATAAATTTAAGCCAAAATGTATTCTGCTACATGTCTTTGGTAAAAAAAAAAAAATCAGTTAAGTGTATAATAATTGGTTGGCGTGATCACGGACATATGTACGCAAATGATCATGTACAGATGTGTGCAGGTGATCACGGACATGTGTGTGCAGATAATCATTGGGACATGTGATTTTAGTGGGAAATATGTGGGGGACATGTGTTTTTATTATTGGAGACATGTGTGGGGACATTGTGTTTACACTGTGTTTTAGACTAGGTTGGTGATCCGTGAGTAAAAAGCTGTCAAAAACTGCCCATACTCACTGATCACCAGCCGGCAGCAGCGATCCGCTCTCCTCAGCGACGACGTCCGTGTGAGGACAGGAGAGCCGATTGCCTAGCAACCGGCTGTTTGTTTACATCACATGACGGCTGTGATCGGACACGGCCGCCGTGATCAGGAGGGCTAATCACAGAGCCATCCTGCCGATCCGATATGTGCCGTGTCTGGGTGACACAAGCACATCAGGATCGCTCCGCTGCGCGGGCACGCGCGCACACGATCCCCCTACTTCTGAAGGACATTCGGGAACGTCCAGTCAGAAGTAGAGAGCTCCCACCCGGCCATATATATATATATATATATATACACACATATATATACATATATATACACACACATTGGCCGGGTGGGACGTAGTTCAAGAAAAAAAAAAAAAAAAAAAAAGAAGAGGTGTGGTGAAAATAGTCTTTAAATGCTTTGAGCCACTCTTCTGTCCTTTTCTCTGACTTTCAAGAACTTGCATACTAGTTCTTGCTCAGGGATTCGAAGTACTGTCACCAGATGTTCAGCAAAAAAGCCAGTCAACTAGTATTTTCAGAATGAGATAATCAATGGTAGCCTCCATTTTTCTCTCATCACGTTTACTTAAAATCTGTGTGATTATTTAACACAACCACACCCTGCGATAGTTATAATGAATTTTGTCATTCCTGAAAATGAGTGCGTATGATACGGTATGGTACAAGGCAGATACAATGTGGGTTGACAACTAGATCGGTGTGAATTGCAGCTTGATCTTGATACAACTTCTCAACAAATTTGAGAAAAAAAAAAAAAAAAAATGCTCTTTGAACCCTTCCATCAGGCCAGTAAAACTTTCAGCCTACTGTATAAGCATAGTCCAGAATGACTGACCGGAGAGAGCAATCATGATAAACTTGTAGGACTGACCCGTGTAACAGTCTCACAACTATGTCCAGCAAAGTGGGGGATAAAAGTGAAATTAGATACATTATTTGGCACACAAAGTTTACTATAAAAAGACGGATGCCAGGTAATGGCAAACCTCTCTAATAAGCCAGACACTAAAGAAGGAGACACTTGGACTATCTGGCCAACATCCAGTCCTTATTACCATTACATCCTTGAATCTTAAAGCCTTTGAAGTGAGCTGAGCACACTTAAACGAACCCAGCGCTTCAGTGATATTTTGCACCATCAAGATGTATCTTGTTCTATAAAAATAAGTTCTTATTGAAATAGATTCTTTTATTACATTACAAAGCTGGTAGTAATAGTCACAACATAAACAGCCTTGTTTATTTATTTATTACAGGTACTTATATAGCGCCATCAATTATACACATATATTGTACATTCACATCAGTCCCTGCCCTGTAGGAGCTTACAATCTAAGGTCCCTAACTCACATTCATATACTAGGCCAAGTTAGACAGGAGCCAATGAACCTACCAGCAACTCTTTGGAGTGTGGGAGGAAACCAGAGTACTCGGAGAAAAGCCACGTAGACACATAGAGAACATGCAAACTCCAGGCAGGTAGTATCGTGGTTGTTGTGAAGTAATTTGATGGCTTTTAAACCCAGAGTACATAAATCAAAGGGGGCGGCTTATGATGGGCTCAGAATTTACTTTTTTCTTGTTTGATTCAACTTTTGTTAATAAACATTAAATTGTAATGAACAAACATCCGAGTATACATTGTAGATAAGGTGTAATGGAAGTAACTCTACTCATATAGGAGTGGTGAAAAAAATAAAAAAAATGTGTGCCTTGAAATGCATTCAAAGAGAAAGCCGTAGGGCACTTTCATGCTGGTTGGCTTCAAAACTGCCAGTAAAACGCCTATGCATTAGGTCCTTTCACTATGGGGCAGTGGGTGCATCGGCGGTAAAGCGCCGCTATTTCTAGCGGCGCTTTACCATCAATTTGGTGGTGCTATTCGGCCACTAGTGGGGCACTTTTACCCCCCCCCCACTAGAGGCCAAGAAAGGGTTAAAGCGGAGGTCCACCCTAAAGTGGACCTTCCCCTCATTGGAACCCTCCCCCCCTCCGGCGCCACAATTGGCACCTTTCAGGGGGGAGGGGGGTGCAGATACCTGTACAGTACAGGTATCTGCACCCACTTCCGGTGTAGATTCTGCAGAAGGTACGCCCCTTTCCGCAGAATCTACGCCCCTTTCCGAAAGTCCCCCGCTGCCTGCTGGGAAACACACGGATCCCAGAGACAGCGGGGACCATCTTTATTGTGCAGCGCGACTCACGCATGCGCAGTAGGGAACCAGGAAATGAAGCCGAAAGGCTCCACTTCCTGATTCCCATATCCAAGATGGCGGCGGCAGCACCCGAGAGACTATCGAGAGATCGGCTTCGGGTGCCGACATTGCGGGCGCGCTGGGCGGGTAAGTGTCATTATTTTAAAAGTCAGCAGCTGCAGTATTTGTAGCTGATGGCTTTTAAAAAAAAAAAAAACGGCGGAACTCATGGCGGACTACCGCTTTAAAACCACCCACAAAGCGCTGCTGCATAGGTATAGCCACGCCGCCCATTCATTTCAATGGGCAGGATCGGTGGAGGAGCGGCTCCTTCACCTCTCCAACGATGCTGCTAGCAGGACTTTTTTAGCGCCCTGCCAGCGCACAGCTCGGGCTTTCACATTGGAGACCCAGGCTCTTTCACAGCGCTTTGCAGGCATTATTTTTAGCGCTGTATTGCCTGCAAAGCACCCCAGTGTGAAAGGGGTCTTAATGGAGCTCTTTTGTGGCACTTGTGTTTTTTAAAGGACATGTGACTCAAAAACTACAACAAAAATGCTTAGTGGGGTTGTTATTGAGGCACTTTTGAGGCAGTTACCATTCATTTCAATGGAGAGGAGCGTTTTTGGTGCGTTTTCTTAGCTCATCAAACATGCTCCAAAGATGCTGCATGCAGGTTTTTTTTTCACCACACCGAAAGCTCACCGCCCCAGTGTGAAAACATTTATTGCTTTTACAGTGAAGAATTTTTCTTAAACACAAATGTGCTTGAAAAACTACTCAGTGTGAAAGAGCATGGAGCTCTGCACTAGGGCCTCTATGCTATACGAACCAAACCCAACTAAAATAAAATAAAAGCAACTGAACCCAAAACAGATTCAACATCAAATAAACCTTTTCTTTTTGGCTTCATTTTCACTACAGTAAAGTATGAATGCATGCAAAATCACATGACTGTACGTACTTTGCTGAAACTCCCAATAATTGTATGTCGCGGTTGTTGAGCCATACATTGGTATTGACACCCCAAAACGTTGCAAGCAAGATAGGTAGCTTCTACACTGCTTTTGGTTTAGAGATCCCAGAGTGCTCTAGGTATCCTTTGTCATGTATTGAATGTTTATTTGTAAATAAAGCTTGCATGAACAGTATCAAAACAGATAAAACATACATTTAAAAAAAAAAAAAAAAAAAAACGTTTTTTTAAAAAGGGCAATTACATAGCAACTCCAGTCTGAACATGTTTCTCCCATTTTGTATGGAGTGGGGCAAGATTCAGCTTCCTTACAGGCTTCTCTGTGATCTGTAACCCTAGCAGAGAGATCTCCTCTGACCTCCCAAGAATTCATGGAGGCCTTGTGACACATGCATCCCAGCTGAAAGATCACGCTCTTAGCCCTTGTACACACGGTCGGACATTCCAACGGAAAATGTCCAATCGGACCATGTTGTCGGATAATCCGACCGTGTGTGGGCTCCATCAGACTTTTTCCGTCGGAATATCCGACCAACAAAGTTTTAGAGCTGGGCTATAAAATTTTCAGACAACATGATCCGATCAGACTTTGTACGATCGTTTGTAGAGAATTCTGACTGGACAAAGTGCCACGCATGTTTAGATCAAATTCCTAGACCAAAGCTATTGGCTACTAGCCTGAATGTAGTCCCGTCGTAACTAATTAACGCCATCACATTCTAAACGATCTGATTTTCCGACAACTTGTCCGACCGTGTGTATGCAACGCCAGTTTTGGACAAAATCCGAAAGCTTCCCAGTGAGTATGGGCGTGTCAGGACAAGTTTGATCATTGGAGAACATACGGGGTTCCCAGCATAGCTAGAGAACTGAGCATGATGTGCTCTCTGGCTTAGTGTGGTCAGTTTTTAATAGGAAAGCAGAGGGACTAGCAGGAACATCAGGGATTTTACATAAAGGAACAATACACAGAGAACAGGAGACTTTCTCATACAAGTACATGGTACAGCAGGCACAAATCAGGAATATGAATGGTTGGGGTAACAAATGCTTTAAAGTGGAGTTCCACCCATTTAAAAGTCAGCAGCTACAAAAAGTGTAGTTGCTGACTTTTAATAAACAGGACACGCCTGTCCCACGCTCCAGCGATGTGGGCACACGAAGCCTCGCTTCCTGCCCTCTCCTCGGCACTGTAGCTGTGGGCGCCTGGTTGTGGCTTCACAGCCGGGCACGAGCTGCACTGCACATTGTGAAAGGCCGGGCAATCTTCTGGGACCTGTGATGTGTCCCAGAAGATTGCAGGGAGAGAGGAGGAACTTCCTTCCAGTGCCGCAGTGCCAGAGTCCCGGCCACCCTCCCCCCCCAAAAAAATGACATGCCAAATGTGGCATGTCAGGGGGTCACCAGTACTTAAAGCGGAAGTTCAATTTTTGGGTGGAACTCAGCTTTAAGTTTCTTTTTTTGTAAAAGGCCAAAAAATAGTCCAAAATGTAGGTAGAGCACATAAGAAAAAAAAAAAAAAAAGAAGCCCTTCTTGTGTTAATTATGGAAATCTTTAAAGGGATTGTAAAGTAAAAATTTTTATTTTTTAAAAATAGCAAACATGTTATACTTACCTCCACTGTGCAGCTCGTTTTGCACAGAGTGGCCCCGAACCTGCTCTTCTGGGGTCCCTCGGCGGCTGTCTCTGCTTCCTCCCGCAGGTACTTCTCACATTCATACGAGCTCCCTCACATGGTGAGAAGCACCTGCGGGGCGCGCTCCCGTGATACAGCCGGCGGCTATAGCCGCTCGCTGTATCACTCGGCCCCGCCCCCCCGGAGTGCTGCGTCATTGGATGTGATTGATAGCAGCGCGAGCCAATGGCTGCGCTGCTTTAAATCCATCCACTCCAGCCAATCAGTGGCAGGGCTGAGCGGCGAAGAGGACGGCGGGGGCGAGCGCGGGATTTTCGAGAGGTCAGGTAAGTAAAATGGGGGGACTGGGAGCGCCGGCACTGAGAGATGTTTTTTCACCTTAATGCATAGAATGCATTAAGGTGAAAAAACATTTACCTTTACAACCCCTTTTAGTATAAAAAAAAAAAAAGAGAAAGAAAAATGTTTTGAATTGCTCTACCATTAAGTAGTCCTTTGTATTCTTTGCAGTGTGTAAGGCCAAGATTTATGACTCTTCCTGGGGACAAGCTGTATCTCCGAAAGTGCAGCATAAATTAACAATACAGATGAAAAGACCAGAGCTCAATCCCTCCAGCAGCAGGTAGCGTTTCAGTCACTCAGTACCTCAGTGCCAGCCAACCGTAATAATATGAAAGATACTAGCAGGCTCACTAAGAGAAACTGGGTTAACTGTTCATGTCATGTATACCAAGGGACTGCCTGAGTGCTTGTCTGGCCCATGGGATTTCATTTCCGGAAGCTTTGCCATGGAAAATAACGTATCTGGGAGCCTTGAAGATCTGGATGAACAAGCCTGCCTCCACTTAAAGGTGTAACTTGTAGCACTCCAAAAGCTGCTTTTACTCATTATTGTGTCTGTCGAGACATTTGTGTGAAGTCTACAAGAATAATACATGTTAAAGAACACGGGGAATAAAAAAAAAAAAATTACAATTTTATCTTCTATTAGAGTGCCAAAGTTATTAATTTTATGGTGCCGACATAGACAGCATTTTTTGGGCGTCGGGTCCCGCACCGCATGCTGTCCACTAAGGAAAGAGGTTAAAATGTCATGACTCCTGTCCTATCCTAAAATGGCCACACGTTCGTTTCTGTTAATAAAAAAAAAAAAAAATTGGCCACATACTACAATATGACTTTACAATGCCTTTTAAAAACAACATTTTGATAATGTGACGGTCTACCTAACCAATATCTAGAGATGTATTGAAATTTTGGTGGCCGAAAATTGTGTTTTTGCCATTTTGGCGATAAAGAAAATGGTCCTGATAATAGTGGCAAAAACGCATGCAATTTTACTGTGGTGTGTTTTTCATAGGTCTTGTGACTCAAAAAAATGCATCAAAAATGTAACACGGGTGCATTATTGATGCATTCTTGCTGAGTTTTCAATGCATTTCAACAGGGACGTGCGTTTTTGGCGTGTTTTTTTTTTTTTAACTGACCAAAAATGCAGCAAGCTAAATTTTTAACACCACAACGAAAACGCAATGGACCAATGTGAAGACATACATAGAATTTAAAGGCAAAAGAGGTAGTTGGAGGGGAAGGGGATTATTACAGTGTCTAGATTCATCAAGGAAAAAGAGATATATTCAAAAAGAACAATTTTAAAACACAATAAAACAAAATACAAAAGTCACAATGGTATCAGAAGGATTTGTACAGTCATAAATAAACAAAAGCACATCCAATGAAGTAGGGCCAAGATGATATAGGCCAGGGTGTGCGGATGGGTCAAAATCCATCTAAAATTTATTTTAGAATTTGGCTTCATATGGTGGTCTCACTCCATTTCCCCTGATGAAGCCGTTTGTACGGCGAAACATGTAGGGAGGATTTTGACCCATCTGCACACCCTGGCCTATATCATCTTGGCCCTACTTCATTGGATGTGCTTTTGTTTATTTATGACTGTACAAATCCTTCTGATACCATTGTGACTTTTGTATTTTGTTTTATTGTGTATTAAAATTATTCTTTTTAAATATATCTCTTTGTCCTCGATGAATCTAGGCACCGTAATAAGCCCCTTCCCCTCCAACTACCTCTTTTGTCTTCAAATATTTGGGGATGAGGTGCCATATCTGAAACGGACCCCATAGCCACACTTCTCCACAATTTTGTTCATAGAATTTAAAGGGATGCATTTTTCTTGCACTAAAGGTGCCGATAATGGCTGACAAATTCATATTTATTTAAAGTCATAATGAAATCCAGAAGGCTGCACAAAAACCTGAGATCCAAATGCCTTTATTCGCATAAAACCATGAAGAACACTACATGTGCAAGCAAGTGAGGAACGGCTTACATGTTTTACACACGAATTGTGCATTTAAACTTATGATATTAATTAAAAAGTTGAATATAATACAATTATATATAAAAGATATATAAAAAAACAATATAAAAAACACTCAATATTGTGGAGTCCTTTGTAATATTGTAGCAGCGCTCTTTGTAAGATAAACTCAAATGACAAGCTTCCATATACAGTTTATATGTGAATAAATAAAAGAGAAGGAGATCAATTATAACTTGTGTTGTGATATGTCCAAAACACCTTCCACCAGACACTTCACCACGTGAGGAATTCTCACATTTTGGGGGTACACTCACCAAAGATAGTTGTACTTCAATTTTTAGTTATAAACTGCTTCTCCACCGCTCCAACCAAAGCTTCCACCAAACACTAATCACATTAGGCAGGGCTCCATTAAAGCCATGTGAAAAAAATTTATTGTCCACATAGTGTAATGCTGCATAAAAGTTTTAATCGTCCAAAAAACCCCCCTTACAAGTCAAACGTGCAAAAAAATCAAGTTATCTTGGTGCATTGATAAAGTGATAAGTGCAAATGTATTCACCCAGTCGCCGGTAATAGAAGGAAAGACACGACTGTGTACATCAGCGCTCTACTTCCTGGATACTCGGCCCATGGAGAACACAAATCAATTCAGACAAATCACGTAGATCAGGTTACTGGCGCGTTTCGTCACTTCCTGACTTCGTCTGAAGGCGTGATCTACAGATGTAAAGGCCGGTCTTTAAGTAAATCGGCAAACAAGCACGTGGCCAATTAGCAATCGATACCACCGCACACAAAGCATCTTGCGCTATGGCTAGGAGAAGGGAACATGTCACAGGTATCATGGCCCCAAGGCTAATGCCGTGCAGCTTATATAATTTTTTTTTAAAAGGTCAGTTTGGTTGCATCCTGAATTTTCGATTTCATACTAAAATTTCCATTCAATGCACCTCTATCAATATACTACATTTTCACCCACACTACCTAGTTGCTTGTACATTTAAAAAAAGATATTATAACCCCTTCCTGTTGAGCTTATGCAGATATGTGGCCTCGGCTTTCGGGGGTTATACCGGGATGATGCCCGCAGCTGCAGGCATCATCCCGGTAACGTTTTTTTTTTTTTAAACGGGCGATCGGCTTTCCAGGGATAACAAGCGATGCAGCTAAAAGTCACTTGATTGTTATCCCGGAGGAGCGGGAGGAGACATCCCTCCCCCCCTCCCGTCGCTCTGACCGGGTCTCCTGTCCCACCGGGAGACCCGATCCGCCGCTTCCGGCGGCTAGGGACAGACTGGCATGAAGCCAGAAATGGCTTAGTTCCAGTTTCCTGATTGTAAACACAGAAGCGACTTCATGACGTCACTTCCAGTTTACTCAGCTGCCAGTGGAGCCTAAGTCACTTCACCGGTTGGATAAACAGGTATTTGTTGGGCTTTGCAGGGGGATTAAGTGAAGGCTGTATATGCAGATGAACTTAAAGGCTAAATTCACCTTTGTTCACTTTTTTTTTTTTTTTCTAAATTCCAGCTACCCTATGTACCAATATAGCATTCAAGTACTTATTTGGAAAAATAAAACAGCTTCCCATTAATTCAACACCGGCTTACCTCACTCTCTTCATAGCTGTTTACACTGTTCGATTACTTCTGCCTTACTTCCTGGTCAGACTTTAGGTCATGACACAGGAAGGAGTTGACAAGCGGAGGATGGATGATGCAGGGTGTACTGTCAGAAAGCAGCTACCCATCAGAATATGTAACAGAAGTGACGTTCCGGCATTGCCATCTTGGTACACCAGCACATCTTTTACACCCACAAGTCTTGCATTTCACACTTCATTTTACCAGTAAACTGAGCTTATATAGTCAAATACAGTATTTGGAAGTCCGTGTGACTGTTATGATGTTGAATTTTAAAAGTATCGGCAAGCCTGCTGATCTCACAGGTTTGCTAATCTGACAGAACACCGCTGCTTTTATAAATACAACATAAAAAAATGTTTCACGGATTTCTAAACACTGTATTTCACTATATACGCTCAGTTTATGGGTAAAAATAAGTGTGAAGTGCAAGCCTCTGGTGGGTGTAAAAAGATGCCCGCTTGGCGACTTCAGACTGTAGGCTTACTGCGGATGAGTGCGAGTGTATCAAGACAGCCACGATGGAACTTCACTAAGGTTGTATTTTCTGATGGGTAGCGGCTTTCTGATAGAACACAGGGTGTGTGCCAATGAGATCAGCTGGTCAACTCCTTCCTGTGTCATGAACTAAAGTCTGTCCAGGAAGTAAGGCAGAAGTATTGGAGCAGTTTGTTTAAACAGCTATGAAGAGAATGAGATAAGCGTGTGTAGAATGGAAAGCGGTATTATTTTTGAAAATTAAGTACATTAATGCTATACTGGTACATAGGGGAGCTGGAATTTAGAAAAAAAAAAACGTGAACAAAGGTGAACTTAGCCTTTAAATGGAAGTGCTGAATCACATAATTTTTTAATGGGAGGCCAGAGTTCTGCTTTGAACCTTGACAGACAGTCTAACGATCTCCATATCAACAATATGCAAAGAAAAGAAAAAGTTTTTCGTAATTTTTTTTAAATGAGGTTCCACAGGAAAACCGCAATAGTAGCATCAGCTGTATATAGTACCTCGAGAGCTGGTCAAATTCCTCAACTCCTTTGCTGCAGTCTGTGACCAATCCGCATAAGTCTTAAAAAAAATTTGTGAAATACAATCTCTAAAAATGTCAATGAAATTTGCACACAGCACAAATATTACGTGAACTCACGACCTTTGTCTGTCTTGTGCACATCTGCTACACTTGTAAACGCTCAACAAATATGAAAGACGGCTGGACACAAGCATGTCTGAGATTCCAAGCATCCTGCCGGAGAATGAACAGGGTCATAGCAGATGTTTAATGTAGTATACTGGAGCGCCGCTGTTTACATGACCAGTGGCTCTCTACTCCTACGATGTAAACTCAATGGGATCTGTTTACATACGGGATTAAAGGATGCAGGTGTGTACCAGCGATCTATGAAACATGACATTTACAATGATACATGCTATTACAAGTTTAGTGTAAAGTGCATTCCAGTGGCACAGGGGTATTACAGGTTTGCTCTGGGCTTCTTCCGCAGGTATTTAACTTTGTTCTGTGTAATGCTGAGAAAAAAATTCAGCTGGCATTGCCCTTGAATCTTTGAAGTCAACCAATAAAAAAAAAACATGTATTTACATGACATCACATTTATCATAAATCAAAAAACAAGGAGCCTATTCCTAATTTACCAAAGGTGCGTAAAGCAACAGAAATCCTTTCATTATGTCGGAGAGGGTAACTGGGCATCCAAAAGTGCTGAAGATATCATTTACATGGCTCCACCCACTACCATTAATCTATTCCCAATGGCGGGAGTCAGCCGTATAAAAGATTCTAATGTTGAGGGCATCACATGGACTTCCCAGGTAGGCGATCGCTGTGATTGGTTGTCACAGTGACCACCTCATTGGGAACCTGTCCCACCAGGTCCCAAATGTAAAAAGTGATTGGGAGGCGTCATTGACTGGGGAGTCACTGTGCCAAGTGTGTGTACTCCCAGAACAAACTGGGATGCAAACAGTACGCATAGACAGTATGCGTCAGCTCAATGTTAATGTGTGTACTGCCTGCATGATCAGTATAGGATTAAAACACCTGTTTTATGGAGTTGCCATTAAGTGATGACATGTAAATACTTTATGTATAATTAAACCTTTTACTAAATGTTTGTGTCTGATGTACCACATAACTTCCTTTCCATATTCCATTTGTTCGGATTCTGCTTTGCTGCTCTGAATCTTCTGCAAAACTTTAATTAAAGCGATAATTTCATCTTTAGCTCAATTTGTCCATTCCAGCAACGTGAACAACGTTTGGCTATTTGTTTCTCTTACTTTGTGAAGCTTGTTGCTAGGGTGTCTCCTGTATTCTGCCTCCTTCCCGGCCGCGGCGATGTACATAATTTCCTGCGGCGCCTAGGCTCCTGGGAGATGTGCATCATCGTTCCCAGGAGTCAGTGGACATCACCACACGATAACAAGGGGGCGGTAATTTCCTCAGTCGCCGACCATTGTGATGGCAGACACACTGCCTGCTCTACACCCTGTGTAGAATGCGCATGCACGAGATCGGGAGGTGCATGCTGGGTAGCCAGGAGCAACTTATCCCGCAACAGAGTCCTAGTGGGCTTCACATGCCCACAATCAAGATGGAAGCGCTCAGGAAGCCGAAAACTAAGGTAAGCAAATTTAAAAAAAATATGTACTTGAACAGCGATTATATTCAAAACATGCTTTACAGTAGCTTATTCATACAAGCAGCTTTAAAGCTTATGGCCGCTGGCTGATTTCAGTCCTGATGACATCCAGTGTCATCCATCTCCCTCCTAAGCAGCCCAGTTGTCAAAGACACACCTCCTGTCTTCAGCACATCATCATGGGGCACAAAGACACACCTCCTGTCTTCAGCACATCATCATGAGGCACAAATATTTTCAGTGAAAAACAGTACAGTAACAGGAGTAAGAATAGAATGTAAACATAAAAAAAAAGAAAAAAATTGGTGCTCATACCCACCCTCACCCTAACATTCTTAGCAGTATTTTGCGAAAGCAATGGATGTTAGACTGAAAATAATGACTTTTATAAAATAAAATCCCAGCACCGCTACTCCTGCCCATAGTCCTATCAGAAGAAGCCTAGGACTGTCATGTGACCACAACTTTAACAGTGGAAAAAAATATTTAAACAAAATGCACATTGACCAGGGCTGGGGGGTAGGATGGGATCTTTTATTGGAAGCCATAGTGTGTGGCACCCTGGGTGCCATAATGTAGTTTCATCCATCTGGCAGAACACCCTGGGAGTGCTGACAATCTTTGCACATACCAAGCTTAGTGTATAGCATTTAATACTTTAAATGATGCTATTTATTGGTATTTTAATGATATTTTTCAACATGCAAGCAGTATAAGGATAAAAAGGACTGGCAGGCAGACTTATTGAGAAACAGCTCTTGGGACAGCAATTAGAATCGGAATTGCGCCTCTGTGTGACAAACGTCCAATGGGCCACTGCCGCCATCCCAGTTGGAAAATCACTAAGCTATGCAGCCCTGATACACAAACCAACATCCCTTTTGAAAAGTGTGGCCAATTAAGAGTTCTGCCATTCAAGGCGATAATTTAACCACAAGAGACATGTTTGTATTGGCTTTTCCTAGATTATCAGTAGAAAAAATGGTGCAAAATGTACAGTGAAGGATTAGTTACCGTAATCAAGCATCCTTGTAAACATTAATTGGGAAAACAAAGGCCAATATCAAAAACAACCTGTCCAGTTAAATGTTAAACAGTTTAACGTAATTTAAAATACTGCTAGTATACCCGCAATCCCATTTTCTTTTTAGAATTCCCTGGCACGGAAGATATCAGGCCAAAGCTGGCCAAAGGCGACTTGAATCTCAGCCATAGATGGCCCTGCAAACACCACCTGTCTCAACAAATGTAAAAAAAAGCTATTGAACCTGGTGGAAAATTGTTGGCTGAACAGCGACTGCATCCAATGAGATGTAGTGACTGTTTAGTTATTCAGATAGATGAATGAATTCATCTTTGAAGATTGCTCTATTCAGGCCGCTAGCTGGATGGAGGGGTCACTTACATTCTTCTAGTTCAGAACATGGACTGAACAGGCAAAATTCTAGCCATCTATGGCTAGCATAAGCCTTGAAAGTTATGAAATATAAGCTGTTAGTGCATTAGTTCAGTACTGTAATGTGATGTGATAAAGGTTGTGTATTTTCTCTCTTTTTTTTTACTAAACAAACATGTTATACTTTCCTGCTCTGTGCAATGGTTTTGCACAGAGCAGCCCAGATCCTCCTCTTCTGGGGTCGGCGTCTGCACTCTCCACTCCTCTTCAGTGTCTGCCCTCACAGCAAGAGCTTGCTATGGGGGCAGACATGTGGGCTCGCTCCCGAGCTGGCTGTGTGTGTCCACAGACACGGTCTCTGAGTCTATGAGGAGTGAACAGTGTTGCTTCTTTCAGGCACAGTGCTGGAATGAGATTGGGCTCAGGTGAGTATTTAGGTGGACTGGGGTGGGGTGGGGGGTTTCCTTAATACAGAGAATGTATTACGTTAAAAAAAAAACCTTTAACCTTTGCAATCACTTCTTCACCTAGGCAACTTACATTAATGTGTTGATGCCTTTTTTCGTTTAACAGGTAGGTTACACAGAAACGCGTAGATCTACAGCAATGGATAGTAGTGCCATTCTCCTGGCTAAGTGGAATGGCAGGATGTGTAATCTATGAGTGGCTGAACAGAATTATAAAAGTTTTATAATATATTATATATATATATATATATATATATATATATATATTTATTTATTTATTATTAGCTGTTTGACTGGAGTTCCGTTTTAAGTACTTTTTTCTATAAAATAAGGTTTGTAGTAAGAGACCACACGTTCACTTTTCTGCTCTAAAAACAGCATATACCAGCACATTTCAGCTGTAATAAAATGAGCCGTTCTAAGGGCTGAGATGACAGTATTGATTGCTCTTAAACTAATGAAACGGTTTGAAGCTGCTCTCCTGCTTTAGCTTGCCAAGGTCGTACAGCAGTAGCCCCACTGAGTCATGATTAGATGTAAAGTGAATTGAGAAAGAGAGAAAGAAAATCCGACTGGCATCTAAGACTTCGATGAGGCAGGTGGATATTAGGAACAAGGGTCTCTTTTCATACATCCAATCAACTTCTAAAAGATGAAAAGATGCGTTTTCTGCCCATGGCTGAAAGCCAATGACAAAGCATCAAACTCGTATGAAATAAAAATAATAATTGTTTGATATGTGAAAATTTCGGTTTCAATAATATTTTACTGAAAAGATATTTTAGGGATGTACAAATACAAAATCGTAGGCGCAGATTTAAAAGGGATAATGCAAACATCAAATGAATCATGCTTTCTAACTTTCTAACAACCATCCAGGTAAAGTTGTAGCATTTTCAGTCTTGAACGGCTGAAAAGGAAAATAAAAGATCCTGAGTCTTGTGGGATTGTGAATTGCCTTTAAATGAGCACCCAATGGTCGTTTGACAGGTGTAGGTAATAAGATGTTTTATGTGCCTGGATTTGCCATAAACTAGGAGCAGTGGTCTCCGAACTGCAGCCCCGAGGCCAAATATGGCCCTTTGCTTGCCTTTACCTGGCCCTTGGGGCAATATTCTACCAACTGACACCAAAGATGGGGCACCATTCCCCCTACTGACACCATCAATGGAGTACTATTCTCCTCATTTATATCAATAATGGGGCAATATTCCTCTCATTGAAACCACTGATGGGGCACTGATGCCAGGGCATTTTCTACTCTCACTGGGCACAGTTCGGCCCCCCTAAAGCCTAAAGGACAGTAAACTGTCCCTTTGCTTAGTAAATTTGGAGACCCCTGAACAAGAGGAATAGTCGTCTTCCCCTTTCTTTCTTGAATTTCCAATTCATTTTTATTTAATTATGTTGCTCGCATCTTTTGTATACTTACGACACATACCAGCTAGCCGATGGGTGGTGGCAAATTATAGGTTCTAATATTTCGCCTAGCTGGGTTTTCTGAGTAGGATTGTTTTTATGATTTACAAACACTTGTATCTTTATGTTGAACTTATATTCAGTTCGCACCAGAACTTGCTAACAGACAAAAAATTTGTGCGAACATGTGAACACCATTAAAGGGACACGAACGTGAAAAATAAAAAGTGCTAATTGTTAAGGCTTATATGCATGTTATTGCCATAAAAAGTGTTTGGGGACCCGGGTACTGCCCTAGGGGACATGTATCAATGCAAAAAAAAAGTTTTTAAAATGTCAATTTTTTTCAGGAGCAGGGATTTTAAGAATGCTTAAAGTGAAACAATAAAAATGAAATATTCCTTTAAATATTGTGCCTGGGGGGTCTTTAAATTGAAATGCAATACTATGCAAAATATTCACCAATATGAAATAACTTGTTATTGGTTACAGCTAATCTGTTGATAACTCAGTAAAGTTATATTTATATTTCTGATGCCCAATGTTGCTGTGAATGTGCTTATCATTAGCTGTGAATGCCTAGCATTAGCATTCACAATTACATTCAGGACCACAGGGAAATGTACTTCTGGCCACCGACATGCCTCCATCTACATTGTCATTTTGTGTATGGACCTTCAAAAAAACGTTAATTAATCGGCAAGTTTAGTGTAGACTTGTGAACATTGGAAATTTTCGTTTCGTTTTGGTTCGTTGTCATTCGTAAAATACATCATTTCGTTCTGTTATATTCGTTATGTTACGTTAATAAGTTTTCGGATAATTCGTTATTATTCGTAGAGTATCGAATTCATTCGTTCGTATTCGTTGAAATTCGCTATTTATGTATGTATGTACATTCATGATAATGATTCGTAGTTTGGAAAGTGGCTTGTTTATTGAATCTTAACACACAATGAAAACGTCTCTTCTCCTCGGCTCAAATACAATACAACACCCTTCTAACTCAGTTCTCAGGAATGCACTTTGCCAGTAATCCAACCTCCAGCACAAAATTAATTAGCTGATTGGACTATAAGATTTACTTTGAGCTGACCTTTTGTTTCATTAGATCTTTAAAGAATTACCGAATCATGTCGAATTCATTCGTTATATTTCTTTCGTATTCGTTGTCATTCGTTATTTTTTTATTCGGACATTCGGATGCATCCGAATGTCCGAAAGATGCAAAATTCAGCCGAATTTCGATTCGTTACGAAGCGAATTGCTTAAGCCTAGTTTAGTGTGTTTTCCTGAATTCTTCCTCCACACCAGTGCCTGCATTACCATTCCTGACAGCTTAGCACAGAACCTCAATCCTTTTACCCAGGAGGAACCCTTGAAATAAATTTGACGTCTAAGGAAATTACTACACAGAACACTAGCATGATCAGTAAGCTGTGGAACATTTTAAGTAATAAAGGAATAAAGAAAATGGCCAAACTAGCCTGCTCCATAAAGCAATATCTATCATACAAAACAAATAATGATGACCAGAAAACACAAACAATGACAATTGTAGCATCGCCCTACACTAGTTGTCTGTGGAAAAGTGTCCCCTTACATTGGTAGTCAAAGACAAAATGTCCCCTTACATTGGCGGTCAGTGCAGAAAAGTCCCCCAACGCTGGTGAACAGTGTTGAAGTGACCCCTTACATTGGATGTCAGTGGGAAAATTGCCTTCTTACATTGATCTCCCACCTACATAAAAAAATCAATCTGTTCATGGAACCGAGCAACCCATGGAAGAATCCCATTGGAAGCCTAGTTCAGAAAACCTGGCTTAGCAGGATGCACTTTTTTTTTCAACTGTTGATACTAAAACTGGGGCTGCACTAATTTCCAGGATATACGGCACTATAAATTTCCACTTCTTTATCTGTTTTGTTTAAATCCTAGCTTGTCAATAAAAGGTAATATTTATGTTACTTATATTGATTACTATAATGCACAGTTTACTATTTGAATGCAGCCCTCCAGTAACTCAGTAGTTCACAACCATTGATTATGTGAATGAAGTCTCCATAACTCACAAAGTACATTGATCACTATGCAGGTTTTCTTTGTAGTTACAAATCTCCTGTAACTCACCATTTAAAGTCCATTCATTACTACGCTGAAAATTGTCAAGTAAAAGGAGCTTATTTAGCAATGATCAATTTTCATTCATTCACTTTAAATTTCTGCTTTTAGATCTTTAATGCTAGTTATACACATGGCAATGGCATTCAATTATGCCATTTTAATAAGACAACCGGTTCTTTCAGAAATTGTGTGCACTATATGTGCGGTCCAATATATGAATGACTATATTACTCAAGAAAACTTCAAATCAGTCTAGTGGAAACTCAAACTGAGCTTAACCAAATTTATCCTTTTCTGACTTGTGTTGAACTAATGTTATCCAAAGAAAATTTGAGTAAAATTATAAAATGTATTATTATTATTATTATTATACAGGATTTATATAGCGCCGACAGTTTACGCAGCCCTTTAGAACATTGGGGTAGACATTACAATAAAATACAATTCAAGACAAGGGGGAATCAGAGGGCCCTGCTCGTTAGAGCTTACAATTTATGAACAATCAACAGTTTATCTTATACGTATGGCCAAAAAATAAATAAAAAATGTGTTCTGACTAATTACTGACACATACATATATTGTAGTAACCAACAGCATACAGAAAACATACACCGTACATAGAACTAATATAATTCCATGTTTCCATGTATTAGCTCATAGTAGAGAAACAACACACCTGATCATCTTTTCGGAACAGGCAAAATGTGATTCTTTTTAAACCTTTTTGGCCACATTCCCATGGTCGCACCATGTTAGCGTACACTATGTCGCATGAGAAAATCCAGATAGGGAGTCTGATGTTTTCTGCTTACAGAATTACTGTTGAATACGCCAAAGAGCTGGCATGTTAGCTAACCGCTGGATAAACAGGAAATGTCTCTTTAGTCAGGTTGTTAAAACTTTAGCTGATGCTTGCTCACGCTTGTGAAGTGCATTTGGCGCCAATGACACAAAACTTCTGATGGAGTTAAAGGTCGTCTGTCATAGGGGAAATATATGAGCTGCCATTATTACCCTTTTGCTAATTCTCTTCCAGTTTCTTACTTCGATGCTTTCTCCGATCACTAAACCTTAACAATCATGCAGCAAGTAGCATCAGAGTAAAGTCCGAAACATCGGATTCACATACTCATTTCAAGCGACTCAGAAAATACATGAAAGTCCTGGCAACTGGGAAATTTGTAAGAAATAATTGCTGAATATCAGCTTCAGAACCTATTGATAATGTACAAAATTTCCAGAGACCTGTAGTCAGCAAGCGAGCACTACTTACCTTAATTACCTTCCCTAACCCCTCTTCTCTCATCTCTCAAATCCATTATTTATTTGCCATAGAGTCTGGAGGTTGCCAATGTTGGTTTTGGTAAAATGTGTCAGACTGACCAAAGCATTTCAGTACTCTCTCAAAGTTACCGACCAGAAACAAGTATTATGAACAAGAGTTTTGATTTAACTTCCGATTCCCTGGTCACATGATTGTTCAGATCAGTGACCCGAAGTCAGAGGATCATTATGACAAACAGGCAATGCATTTAGAGGAATTCAGCAATTCTCCCATGTTTCTCAGCACAAGTTTCCTAATAAATCAGAATATCAGAAGAGAAATTATTCTATCAGTATGGGTCACCACACACAGCACAATGCTCTCCACCATTACTGAATAAATTCTTACATACAATAGGCTAAAACCTTGAAGATCGTAAAATTATGAGGCAAAGTAATAGCAGCTGTGAAAGTGCACATCCATACAAACTGACCATAATAGAGGTCTGTCTTGCATTATCTTAGCATGCATAATTTGGGCCCCACTGTTTAATATATTAGCCACTAATTGTGCATTTATTATGCAGATCCACTATGCATTGTCATCCTACACCAAAATGCATGAATTACATTGATCTTCAGCTATGAAACGAATGCAAAGAATGCACTCAGATTTAACAAATCTTCCAAGTTCCCAACATAAAATACGACAAGTAGAAGATGTATCACTCATGGCTGAACAAGAGTGGGTCTGAATAATGTCTCTGCACGCCCACCACCTCATTACCCCCTTTCATCCCACTCATGATTGAAGTTTTGCTGCCTGTGCTACCAACATTGACCCAATAGACCGGTGTTTTGTCCCCATCGTCATTCCAAGTGTAGAATAGCTGGTGCCCTATGGCTCAAGTTTGAAGGCAAGAGCTATGCAATGTCTAGATTTACAATAATGCACCCTGGCCTAACAATTGTCTTATAGACTGCATGAGGACCAAAAGAATCCCGAAAAATGAATTCCTAAATGAATGAACAGAAGAGACTAAAGGGCTTCCAATCCTGATAGACTATGTCCCTTCTCCCTGAATTCCTTCATATTACACATGCACGCTCCCATCCTCGACCCTGACACTTCAACTGCCCTTGTAAGCGATCATTATTGTCACTGGTAACTCGCACAAAGGCCTGTCAGCTGAATAGGAACTAAAGACCCTTCTCACACTGGTGTATTTGTGTAACTTCTTTGCAACCCTGCAAGGAATGCAATGAGCACATCCTAAGACACTGCTTGAACACGTCTTGCAAGATCTAAGCCCATCTGCCGCTCTATACGGTTCATCTTGAGATTTGTGCTGAGAAACCACCAGGCATGTTTAAATATGTGTAAAAGGTGAATGAATAAAATAAAAATGTGGCTGGTGGATTTGCGTCCACCAAGCCGTCACCTCTGAACATGAAGAGAATGCCAAAGTGAACCTTAAAAGGCTTACCCATCACAATGACCTTTATTCTAAGAGGAGTACATCTTTAAATCTATTTTAAAGGTGTCATTTACAAGTGAAATATCTCCTTTAAATTTTCAGTAGCTTAAAGTTAACATACATAAAATATATATTCTAAGATATCAATCTTTCTACTTGTGTGCCTTGAGGACTTAATATGAAAAAAAAAAAAAGCTATGAAAGACATCCAAAGTGATAAAACCATCATTAATAATGTAAAGGAAGGTGTAATTCTAGACAAAAGCTTCAACTTCACAGTCACCAATAAATGTCCTTGTAAATGGAGATGCTTTTCAAGTATATGAAAAACAAAATCTGTCCGTGACAATTGGAGGGGTAGGGCACACGGGTCACGCATGCAGGTCACACAAAAGACTACCTAACAGCATTAAATTGCGCAAGTAGCAAACGAGTTTATGGCGGCAGAGGCTTCCTCTTTAGACCACCCATCCAAATTAGTTAGACCACTGAAAATAGATGTGCTTAAAATGAGCTGTTGTGTTGTTGACTAACAGTGTTACTTGTCTTTAGTTGTAGAGATCAGGCAGCTTGGCACTCATCCTTCACAAGGGATGCACAGATGGACTTCTTATATGACATCTGCACGGACATCCCTAAAATGATCATTTAAAGTTCTCTAGCAATAAAGGAACATGTGACTGACAAGTGGCATTGTTTTGTGTAGAAAGCATTACAATCAATCTCTTTTTATCAAGAGTGGGCATGTGTTTTGCTGTGTGACAAATAGCATTAGTACTAGGCATGCTCATGCTTAAAAATGATGGTGTATCCTGTAAAATTAAACATTTGAACAAACATTTATTAAGGATTTCCACCTCCATACATCTGCTGTCCAACCATATTTCTTGCCCCAAGCCTCTGATCCCAGTGTAACCATGTATAATATGGCCAATGGCAGCATTGCATGGTGGATGATCCAGCATAGAAGTTTAGCAGATAGTTTGAGCATTTTGGAGATTCTTTAATACCATTTGATGGTTGGGCAGCATTTCACTTCCCGATTCCTTTCCTGTGGAAGGAAGGAAGGAAGGAAGGAAGGAAGGAAGGAAGGAAGGAAGGAAGGAAGGAAGGAAGGAATATTTACAGGAAGCATTTTTAATAAGGATCACGTGTGCTACAAGATGCGATGTGCACACTTGCCTCTTCTCTCTGCCAGGGGTTTGGGACCTGGCCTAGACCTGTGAATGTACCGGATTCTGCGGTCCTCAGGTCTCCACCAGGTCCTACAGATCCAAACGCTTCCAAGTATTCGGGATCTGGCAGAGATCTGCGGCATGTCTGACCATACGCCAGATATTTCAAGATGGCGGGGTGGTATCAGAGGCACATAAAGAACAATCGGCCGAAGGGAGGACAACACTAGACTATTTTTAACTAACAGACAGTTATTAGAGAGAATTTAGTTAAATCTAGGTAGGGGCGAAGTTGCTCTTCAACCAGAAGTAACCTTGGTAAATACATGGCAATCCTCAGACAGAACTAAAATTCTAAACAGGGAAAAAGACAACATATCAGCTACCCCGTTTCCCCGAAAATAAGACCGAGCGTGATTGTCGGTGATGGCTGCAATATAAGCCCTACCCCCCAAATAAGCCCTAGTTAAAGTCCTTGTAGGTCTTATTTTCAGGGAAACAGGGTAGGGCTTATTTGGGGGGTAGGGCTTATATTGCAGCCATCACCGACAATCACACTAGGTTTTATTTTCAGAGAAACAGGGTAGTAACAAGTCTGAAAACAAGAAAATAACTGGACAACACATGTTTGAAGGGGGAAACCCTCTTTATCTCCTTTATTATTCTTGGCACACGCAAAGAAGGTCCAAAGAACTAAGAAGAGTTTTATGGATTACAGCTGAGATGCATTAAGAACAAAATAATCATCCAACGCCGTGGGAATAACATTCTGGCACATGAATAAAACAGCAGCATGTAAGGTAAAATATTCATATACATGTTATCGAATATGAGATTTCAGAAAGAGAAGATAAGCTGTGGTCTTCAAAGCTATCTGGATGTAATCCTCTGACAGCCACTGCAGCCAACAGTACATGACATAGAATACTTTCTAGCTACAAATTATTACTACATTTTTAGTGCTTTTTGCATTTTGCAGATTTGCACTACAGAACTTGGTTCCACAAGAAAACATGTTAAATGGATGGTAGCGCAAATCTGCAAAATGCAAAAAGCACTAAAACTGCATAGGTGTGAATCCATCCTCAGAAAGATAAAGTAGTATAATAAATGTGCTGCGCTTAAAGTGGTAGTAAACCACTGTGTTTGTTTTTTTTGCAACCTGCAAGGCAAAGCCATAATGTGCTAGTATGCATCACATACTAGCACATTATGTGATACTTACCTTAGAACGAAGCCTTCCAGCGGCGTACTGTCACCGCTGACTAGGCTTCCATCTTCACCCAGTCTTCCTTCTGGGTTTGCAGACTTCGGCTGTGTGAGTGGCCGGAGCCATGATGCCATAATTCCCAAGCATGCGCACTGGACACAGGACTCTGAAAGCATGGCCCAAGTGGCCATTCCTTCAGAGCGCATGCGCCGGTGAGGTCATCAGCTGCGGTTACAGTAAATATCTCCTAAACGGCGCACGCTTAGGAGAGATTTACAGTACCTATAGGTAAGCCTCATTATAGGCTTACCTATAGATACAAATTATGCATGGAAGTTTACTCCCACTTTAATCACTTTATTTTGATTGTGATCAAATTCAAGACATTACTGTAATAAATGAAACAGGACATAACATACATCCAAGTGATAAGTCAATGTATCAAATTGTTAATAAAGTTCAATTTGTTTCACTTTTTACGAAAAGCATCATCAAAGTGTGCACCACCCTGTGGTGAAAGATGGTATTCAGTTCACTCAATCCAGCAAATCTTCTAAAATGTGTGAAGAACTGAGCCCCCAAAGCAGTAATGTCGGGATCTACCCAGATTCCTGACTGCCAGCTGACGCAACCTCTCAGTGTGCCAATGAGAGCCAGCCACTTCCACCCCCTCTCCTGCACTGAAGGGGCAGAGCACAGAGCCAATGACTGACATTCACACTCTATGTGCTCAGAGTGGACGGGAGAACTGGAAGATCAGCAGTCTCTTGATTGCTCAATTCTTAGGTTTAGTGGGGGCAGGAGATATCTGCAACATCAAACTTATACTCAATATGATCTTTGTGATTGGTCGCATTCATACGGGCCCCGGGACCTGTATACTGTGAACGGGCAAGTTTTTTCTGCATCTTTAGCTGACAGGTGCTGCGTATAGATAGCCTATTTAAGTCCATTAGGATGCAGCAGCAGCTGTCTGCGTTCAGGGTCATTCACCTGCATTTGCATACTTGTCACATTGGGACAAGCGACTGTGTCCATGCAGCCACTGCATCCTAATAGACTTGAATGGAATACCCGCACGCCGCATCTGCTGGCCAAGGACGCAGGAAAAAAAATGGCCTTTTTCACAACCAATGAGTATCAGTGCTTTTGTGAACGAGGCCATAATAAATACTCGTGTGTTTACTTTGCATACATTCTGCATATACAATGGTAGGTCTGCTTTACATCAACTGTAAAAATGCCTATAACATAATCAAATGACGTTCAGCCATGGAATGCAAGGTTTACATGTATTACGTAACGTTGTTTTTCAGATTGGGTCATCTTCCTTCGTTTTTTAGAGATAGCAAATTATCCTAGGCCTCTCGTATTCAACACTCTATCTATTCTTTTCCTATCCAAACAGTGCAAGACCCCCAGAGACCTGCCATAAGATTCTCCAGCTCTGGGACTTCCAAGCGACAAGCTACATGGCAGCCATCCAGATTTGCAGCCTTGGAGACCAGTCAAAAAATTAAAAAGCTGCATAGGAGCAATGAGGTTCCAAGCAGCAGACAGGCGCGGAGGCCAGCACAGAACAGAACAGTCACTGCAGGATTCACTGTATAATTAAGTATTTATTTTAGAGGCTTTTCAAACAGCACATTTATCTAATAGCAATATGTATTAACTACAAATTAACTTTTTATTTTATCTGCACAGACAGACTACCGCATGCCTTATGCATAATACAAACTCCGCATTATAATAACAATCCCAGACCACAAGATAATTGATTGTTCATTGTCTGCAATACTTTATCCTGCCATTTCCTTCTTTGAAGCCTTTGAAACGAGTGCTGTAATGATTCATTCCCTCATTTCCTAGAACGCACAAAACCAAATTGTTCAACGCCGTGCAGCGAGAATATTTAGCCTGCTTAGCAATGACTCTCTTTGTAGTAAATATCTGTGACAAACATTATATTATCCACATAGTACAAAGAATTTGGGGTAAAAAAATTATTTTAATACAGAGGTACAAAAAAAAAAAAAATCAAATGTACTTTAGTAGTAAGAAAGCCCAGAATTGACCCGATCAGATGTAACCTGTATACAGCTAGACACAAAGAGAGCGGGTGGAGAGGTTTTCCGCATAAGCCCTTGTACACACGGTCGGAGAATCCGTCGGAATGTGTCCTATCGGACCGTGTCGTCTGATAATCTGACTGTGTGTGGTATGCATCGGACTGATTCCGTCGGAATATCCATCGGACCCAATTTTCCAACATGTTGGAAATATTTCCCGACCAACTGGTTCGATCGGACATACTCCGATCATGTGTAGAGAATTTTGATCGGACCAAGTGCCACGCATGCTCAGATCAAATTCCTTCATCAAAGCTATTGGCTACTAGTCGCATCGTAACGAAATGACGTCATCACGTTCTGAAAGATCGGATTTTTTCGCCAACTTTGTCCGACCGCTTACTGATTGCGGTCGGTTTAATCTGATCTCCCCGTCATTCAGATCTTTTCAACAGCACAGCTGTAAATAAGCCTACAAAAAGTTGCTGCTGTTATTTGAAGCTCTCCACTTACTGGCTGCCAGCGGTAAAAAACACAACCGACATGCAACATTTCATATTTACCTAGATTTAGTACTGAACATAATAAAGTATATATATAAAAAAAGTCCCTCAACTGTTGGCGGAACTGTGGGAAAACTACACATTTTATGGGATTGCCCTAGCCTAACTATCTTCTAGAAACAGATATTCTGCCTGGTATCCTCGGTAACAGAGATCTGAATGCCGCGTACACATGACCGGACTTTTCAACGGACTATATCCGACGGTCTTACCGATGGATTTTCGGCAGAGTTCCGTCTGACTTTTCTGCATGAATGGACTTGGCCACCCACAATCACACCAGAGTCCAACGGATTCAAACACGATGATGTACGACCGGACTAGAATAAGGAAGTTCATAGCCAGTAGCCAATAGCTGCCCTAGCGGCGGTTTTCATCCGTCGGACTAGCATACGCACGAGTGGATTTATCGATAGGAACTGGATCCGGCGGAGTTCCGGTGAAGAAATTTGAAACATGATCTATTTCTAAAGTCCGTCAGATTTTTGAACAGCAAAGGTCCCATGGAGCCCACACACGATCGAATTGTCCGACGGATTCGCTCTGTCGGGCCTTTGCTGTGGAAAAGTCCGGTCCTGTGTACATGGCATTACTCCCCCAGACAAGGGACTGGCTATCCTCAACTTAGGAATAGACAAATACCCATACTCCCAAAAGCCGGCAGTGACCCATATTCTATTAGCAGCATGGAACACTATGGTTAAGAAATGGAAATCCCAAGATTCTCCGAATCTATCTGAGGTCATTTGCACTGTTAATCTCAACTAAACTTACGAACGCCTACTGGCGATCAACTTGCTTAACTGCACTAAATTTGACCAATTATGGCCAACCTGAACTGATAAATATGTAACCATCGTGTGTTCACCTAGTATTAATCCAAACTCTGTATGTATATCTGAAATATCTCTGTGTTGTGTACCAAATTTTGTCATATTTGATAACCCAATAAAAATAAATAAAAAATAAAAGTATATAAAAAGATCATGTTTCTGGAAATATTACATCAGCAATGTCTTCTAATTAAAGAACGAAAATCTACCAGTAAGTGTAATGTAAGTGTAAGACCAAAAAACAGATGCAAACCAGCCACTTTGTCACAATATCTACACAATGATAATAAGCCTTCTATTATCCAATAACATTTATAATATATTAATAATGCACAGATTATTATGTAATATATAGAATTCCAGTC
This sequence comes from Lithobates pipiens, assembly GCF_037356315.1. Classification (NCBI taxonomy): domain Eukaryota; kingdom Metazoa; phylum Chordata; class Amphibia; order Anura; family Ranidae; genus Lithobates; species Lithobates pipiens. The sequence continues at coordinate 193,929,553 of NW_027507788.1, read as the reverse complement.
AGTCCTCACTTTTGACTGATATGACCTTTCTACACTACCCAAGGATTGAAAAAGAAGCAATATAAACAAAACGCGTAGGTTAGACTTCATGTAGAACAGGGATATGCAATTAGCGGACCTCCAGCTGTTGCAAAACTACAAGTCCCATCATGCCTCTGCCTGTGGGTGTCATGCTTGTGGCTGTCAAAGTCTTGCTATGCCTCATGAGAATTGTAGTTCTGCAACAGCTGGAGGTCCGCTAATTGCATAGCCCCGATCTAGAAGTAGCCTTCACACTTTTCCCCAGGAGGTAACTCAGGGATTGCCTCTTGCCTTCCGATCTCTGAAACGTGTCTCATCTAAGCAGCCATTCTGACAACATCCCAGCCCCTTCACTGGCCACGGGTATGTGTACCGCAGCTGACCGTCCTCCTCTGGTCTGAGACAGGCTGTTTCTCTTTGGCGCTTGTGAGTTATCAATCTGTTTTTATAATAATTCAATATTCTGTTTTTTTATTGAATAAGCTCTGTGCATTCTTGACTCATTTATATTGTTACAGTATATGGATGCCCTCCCCAAAAATTAGCTTGTTTCAAAACTAACCTAAGGTAAATTGTTTTTTTTCTTCTCTTGAACAGCTACTGAGAGCTTAAAAGGATTGTAAAGTACATTTTTAATTTTTTTTAAAAATAACAAACATGTTATACTTACCTCCACTGTGCAGCTCGTTTTGCACAGAGTGGCCCTGAACCTGCTCTTCTGGGGTCCCTCGGTGGCTGTCTCGGCTTTCTCCCGCAGGTACTTCTCACGTTCATGCAAGCTCCCTCGCATGGTGAGAAGCACCTGCGGGCGCGCTCCCATGATACAGCTGGCGGCTATAGCCGATCGCTGTATAACACGGCCCCGCCCCCGGCAATCCGTGTCAGTGGATGTGATTGACAGCAGCCCGAGCCAATGGCTGCACTGCTTTCCATCCATCCACTCCAGCCAATCAGCTGCCAGGCTGAGTGGTGAAGAGGACGTTGGGAGTGAGCGCAGGATTTTCGAGGGGTCAGTTAAGTAAAACGGGGGGGGGGGGGGGGCTGGGGACGCAGGCAGTGTCAGATGTTTTTTCACCTTAATGCATAGAATGGATTAAGGTGAAAAAACATTTACATTTACAACCCCTTTAAAGTAGAACTATGGCTAGACACAGATGACTGATTTTTTGCTGGCATCTGTGTCCCGTTGCAGAAATTTCCCTAGCCAGGTGCTAGTCCAGGCATGTGAGCGGATCTCGACCATATGATTGCGATTCTTCCAGAGCCTGGACCAGTTCGACTTCAGCCCGCTGTTAGCTGATAACGGGTCACAGGAGTGCAGAACGAACTGCACTCCTGTAAGCCACAGAAGTACAGCCAAACAAGCTTTGGCTATACTTATCCTTTAAGAGAGATTCTTGGGGACCCCCAGGCAACCCACAGGCCCGACAAATAATGGTAAACAGGGCAAATGGAAAGAGCGTATCTCCTTAGAAGGGGCATAAGCAAAAAAAAACCTGTCAGGTGTTCTAATCCCTCTATGAAAAAAAAGTTTTATACTTTAGGTAAATTCTTATATATTCCTAGGGGGCTCTACTGCAGCAATCTGCACCCCTATTTCTCTGCTCCATCTATTGAGCAAGGACTTTGCAAGGAAGTAAATCTCAAGGTCAGACATGTCCATAATTTGACAGTACATAATGGAAGCTGCAGTAAGTGGACCCAAAATCTTCCTTCAACAACAACAGAAGCGAATTGCCGGGCTGAAGGTCAGATGCCTAAAAGTTAAAGCAAGTTAGTGGGTGAATCAGATAAACAGCATCAACCCATAACAAAAATATAAGTATTACATGGGTTCTAACTTATCTGGAAGGCAGGGAGAGACTAGACTGCTGGACAAAGATTTTAGTAATCATCCTAGATGCCATTCACAACTTAGGTTTCCTCTGTAGAAACCTGGGAACTCCCATTCAAATTAAAATTAACAGCAACTGTAACCACTATTTTAATCAACCGTCT